>NW_026869224.1:94949-216251 GCF_020745735.1 Hemiscyllium ocellatum | reverse complement strand
GTCCTGCACCACGAGGATCATTGGGGTTCACCACCACATTCTGAATGGAAATTAGACACAGGCAAAAAATGCTGGTCTTGCTAACGGAATTCACCTCACAAGAACAACTAACAAGAAGCTGCTCTATTAAAGGCATCCATTCTAACCGATCTGATTTCTAACGCAGTTTTAATTAGGCTTTTACTTTGACCTCAGCATCTGACCTTTCTGTAACTCTATGAAACTTCCACGATTGCTTTCGCAGCGCTGATTAAAAATCACGTTTGCAATTTGTGCTCATCATTCTGAAAGGGAGAGCATTTGTGCAGTTAAGAATGTTTTCATTATTGGTCAGTATCTATAGCAACGTACAAACTAAGATCAGGAGTAAGTGATTGGACAACTTGAACCAAGTCTGCCATGCGATAAGATCATGGATGATCTGATTGTGGCCAGAAACACACATTCCTGCTATGCCCTAAAACTTTAATTCATAATTCATAGCTGATAAACTGTCTGACTGTGTCTAAAGAATATTCAATGTCTTACCTTCCATCATTCTCTGGGAGGGAAGTTCCCACAGACGCAGAACCCTTTGAGATGGTTAAAACAATCACCAACTCCATCACTGGGATATTCTCCAGTTTCCAGGAGTCCATCCATTTCTGGAAATCTCTCACACAAATGAAATATTGTTTCAGCATTCAACTTGAATAGACTACTCACAATATTATGGGTTTAAACGGGATCATGTGTCATTTGCCTAAACGCCAATTGATCCAAGGCCAATCTGACAATGTTTCCTCCAGAGGTAAATGCTCCTGACAGGAATCAGTTGAGTGAATCTTCTCTGGACTGCTTTTCATGTCATTGTGCCCTCAGCTCTCCTGAAATAGTCTCACCATACCCTGCAAAACTGTAGGAAATCTTCCCGACTCCTGAATGTATTCTCTCTCAAAATGTTTGAAAATTTATATTGCCTCTCTATGATGTGCACGCAAAGTGTTTTTGTTTTTGTGATCCAAGTGCCTGATTCCTCTGTTCCGCTGCTTTGCAATCTCTCCATTGGATTAATGCACTGTTTTTCCATTCAAACCACCAATCTATTCAAAAACAGACACATTTTTCCTGCTCAGCCCCATATACCAATATATCATTCGCTTGACCCACTTTGAACTCTCTATAATATTATGAAGTGGAGGTCAACATCCGTCTGATAATTAACAGCAATGCACCCAGCGAAGATCTACACGCCTTATAATATGGTGAGGGACTGTTTCAAGTGATGTAACTCACCTCCTTTTTGACACCCAGTTTGTTATAAAGGAGTGGTTCAATGAAATGGAATCCTTTCACGCATTCTGTAATTAACAATTACTAATTGCCTGTCTAGGAGTAACATCGTGGCTCAGGGGCGAGCACTGCTACCTCACAACGCTAAAGACCCAGGTTCGATTTCAGTCTCTATGTGGAGTTATCACATTCTATTCGTGTCTGCGTGGGCTTCAAACATGTGCTCCTGTTTCCTCTCACAATCCAAAGATGTGCAGGTTACTTGAATTGGGCATGCTAAATTGCCCATAGTGTTCACGGATGGGAAATTAGGTGCATTAGTCAGGGGTAAATAGAGTTAACAGAGTGCAGAATGCATCTGAGTGGTTTACTCTTTGGAGGGTCAGTGTGGTCCTTGTTTGTCTGAAGGGACTGTTTCCCTACTCTAGGTATTTTATGATTCTAACTTTAACAGTGAAGAAATCACTAACAAACTGAACAATCTCTCTGTAACTAACTACTTATTCTGGAATAAAACAAGATTTTCCTGATAAGTGATTTCACTAATGCGGATTCCACTCATAAATCCATTATTAGTAAGAACAAAATTAAACTTAGTTTTTCAAAGTTCATCCAGAATGGACTTCCTTGAAATTTCTGTAGCTTATTCCCTTGTGTTTCTCTGTCTGAAATGCCTTCTCCGTTGTTTTCTGGTTTCAAGAATATTTGTGCAGCATGTTTTGCACCTTCATTGATGGATAGAGCTTTTTCGGCAAAGCATGGGGATCTTTTGTGAGCCCCCAATATTTCTTTCAGAAATGACAATTCCCTGTCATCATTTTTTCAGCTAGCAGTTGACTCTCCCCCCTCTGTGCATTTGCCTCTCTGTTATACATATTTCCTTGGCACAAGAAACTCGTATTATATGATTGGTTTCATATTGTTAACACTAAAATGAATCCTTAATCTCCAAGTGCCGTTTTAAGTTGATTGGCAGCATTTGAACTGTTGCCTGGATAAAAATGCTGCTTGGGCCTACTAACTGAACGGGTTTGATCCATTCTGTCAATGTGGGCACCTGCAAACTGCTTACCCACAGACATTCGTTCTTCTGTTTAATCACAGAAAAGCACCTTACCTTTTCAAAGGTCATCATGGTATTGTCCAAAATTTTGCAAGTTCGCAGTTTTTACGCACCAATAGACTGATATACGCACTGATACCTCCACCTCTATAGTAATAGTCCGATCAAAAAATCCTGATTACGATTTTTAAAAAATCTTATTTCAAAATCAGCCAGCTGTCCATTCTTCTCCATATTCCTGTCTTCTTTTCTTATTCTTGGGGATTCTGCTTCGCAAGTCTTTGGCTGATGAAGGGCAGATCTTTCTGCTGCCAGGCTGGACTTGTTGGCGGCTTGCTGCTCTGGTCAACTGTTCAAAATGTTTGATATTATACCCCAAAAGATTGGATTGTTTCATTGGTTTTAATATTGTCAAATCACTACAAACTTGATTAGCATTTGGCATCTTGGCACATTATTTTAACTGATTGGCTGAATTTGAATTTGAGCTTGTCTCATAGCAACCCATGTACTGCTAGCTGTTTGACCAAATATTACATTTTTAAATTTTTCCAGTACTCTGGCCAGTCTTTCAACTCTCTTGAAGGTATAGTTCACTTAAAAAATCATAACTGTCCACCCTATGTAACCCTCTGTTTATCTTATATAGATCAATTCAGACAGCTCTCAACCTTCTTCGCTCGAATGAAAACAGCGGCAACTACCTCAGACTTTCCTTGCTCGACCTTCCCTCCAAATCAGGCAACATCCTTGTAAATCTCCTTTGAACCCTTTCCAAACCTTCCGCGTCCTTTCTGTAATGCACCAAGCAGAAATATACACAGTTCTCCAAGTGTTGTCACACCAGAGTTCTGTGCACCTGCAGTATGATCGTGTGGCTCCAAAATTCTATCCCTCTTCCAATAAAAGCTAACATACTGTATGCCTTCTTAACAAGCCTATTAACCAGATTGGCATCTTTCAGTGATCTACGTACATTGACACCGAGATCTCTCTGCTCATCGACACTGCCAAGAATCTTACCATTGGCCCAGTACTCTTTATTCCTTTTGCTCCTTCCAAAGTGAATCACCTTACACTCTTGCACATTAAACTCAAGTTGCCACCTCTCAGCCCAGCTCTGCAGCTTACCCATATCCCTCTGTATCCTGCAACATATTCAGCACTATCCACACTTCACCAACCTTAGTAACATCATTAAATTTACTAACACATCTTTTTATGCCCTCATCGAGGTAATTTATAAAAATGACAAACAGCAGTAATCCCAAAATGATCCTCTGTAAGAACTACAGTTTGTGGTGTAGTCTGTGAAAACAGAAAGCATCGATTTTGTGCCTCTGCCATTTTTGGGTTTTTCATCGTTACCTTGTCAGTTTCATCCTGCAAAGAGCCATCACTTCGTTTCACTCTGCGCTTCATTTTTATGTACTAGGGAAAGCTACTGGTATCAGTATTTATGTTTCCGTTCATTTCCTGTCATAGCTTCTTTACTGTAGTGTGGTAACCCTTTGCTTTTTTTTGTTTGTTTTCATGAATTCACAGGAAGAGGGCATTGCTGCGTAAGGCCGGCATTTATTGCCCATCATTGATTTCCCAGAGGGCAGTTAGAAGTTATCTACATTGCGGTGGGTCTGTAGTCATGTATAGGTCAGACCAGCTAAGGATGGCAGTTTCCTTCCCCATAGGACATTAGTGAATCAGTTGAGCTTCTCCTGACAATCTATACATGTTCACAATTAGTTTGTTATTCCCAAATTTAAATTCAGATTCCACCATCTGTCATGGCAGTATTCGAATCTAGCTCCTCAGAACATTATCTGGGTCTCTCGATGAACAGTTCAGCTATAATGCACTAGGCCATTGCCTTACTCAATCCTGTGGAGTGTGACTAACTTGTGCAATATGATTTTCCCTAGTTATTTCCCTCATGCTGTCATTGAATTCCTTATCTAGACATGGATATTTTTTCTCTGTCATGCAATTCCTCTTCTCTCACAAAAATATTTTAATTGAGAGGTATTTAGTATCCGCTTATTTATTTGCCAAATTTCTTCATCTGTCCTGCCTTTGACTGTTCCTCCACCCCCCACCAACATCGTCCTTAGGCCACTGTAAGTATTATTACCCAACACTAAGGCTCTCATATGTGACTCTGTTTTCACTCTTTCAATCTAAGTTTGAAACTACAGTATGTTGTGGTCATTCTTTCCAAGAGGATCCTTTCCTGCAAGATCGTTTTTCACTCCTTCCTTATATCAAATCTAAAGTACCCTGCTCTCTGGTTGGCTCCATGACATGTGTTCTCAGAAACAATTCTTCATATACTCTACGATTTGTATTTGGAGCCTACCCTTTGCCAAGTTGATTAATTGATTCAATATGCACGTTTATTCCACCGCTGTTAACTTGTCACGAACCCTCACTATTTCGGACCTCAGAAGTACTTTGGGGAGACAGTGGCTGAAAATTAGTCTTCCAAAGAGGTTTCTTCCCTTGCTTTTTATTTGCACCTGGACTAATTTTCATTTTGTTCCCTCGTGCCAATATAATTTCTTAATATAGCCTTGGTGTCATCCTTAACCAATACACCAATTTCATCTCCTTTAGCTTCATGTCCATCCTTTCGGAATACCGAGTACCCATGGACAGTTCACTGTCCAGTCCTGATCTGCCTGTAACCATGTTTCAATCACCCTTATTAGGTCATACCCATTTATCTCTTAATCTACTGCCAGCTCATCAATTTTATTCCAAATGTTGTGTGCTTTTAGGCCTCAGGTTTTTAAATAAGTATTTTTTAATTTGTTTTTCCACTTTGATATTTTGTTGAGTATGAGCTTCCTGATCTCACACACCTCACTCCTTCACTAACCCCATACATTCCATCTTCATTTGTTAATCTCTGACACACATCTCTATCATATATTCCCACCTCCAACTCACATTTTGGACTGATTTGATTCCTTCTCGCAGCATGGTCATGAGTCTGGCCGTGGCTGATGTCCTACTCACCTCTACCTTCTGCTCAGTTCTTAACCTGCTGATTTGTTTCCCGGCCTCCTGGTTTATTAGCTTAAATCAAACCAATTTGCACGAGAAAACCTCCCCACTAGGATGTTGGTGCTCGTCCAGTTAAGATGCAAACGCTCAATTTCTTAAAGCCCCCAACTGTCCTGGAAGAGCGCCCAATGATTCAGAAATCTGAAACCGTCGCCCCTGAACTAGCTGTTTTCCCAAATGTTAATTGTTACCTAATCCCTATCCTTTCACACGAGGCACTGGGTGTAATTCAGATATTACAGAGAGTTTTTTTTACACACACACACACCCTTCATTACTTTGAAGAATAATACCTGTTACCTTTTAAATAATCAGAATGATAAGTGAAATGAAGAAATTAGTTAAAGGTAGGGTGTGAGAAATTCGACTAATGAAATTACTCCTTATTGATCAGAACAGACGAAGATGCGAACTTATCGCAGTGATCAAAATTATGAAAAAAAAGGGTAAAGTAAGTATACTCCGTTTCTCTTAGCTGGCACTACAGCATCCCAGTTTCAAGATCGTCGGCAGAAGATCTCGGAATGAGATAAGGCAAAAGCTCTTCATTGAAAGAGTTGTTATGATTTGGAATGCCCAGCCTGGGAGATTTGTGAATGAAGATTCAAGAGGGAACTGGATATATATTTGAACGTTCCGAAATTAAAGGGCAACAGTGATAGAGGTGGCAAATGGGAGGTTTTGGGAGACATTTCACAAGCTGATGCATAAACAGTGGCCAAATAGCCTCCTTGTGTACATTAAAGTTCTGTACTCTATCATGCACAGATGCAAATCAAAGCCAGTATCAGATTATTTCCAGTTGTAAATGTTGCCAAATATCTGATCATTTTGCTGCAGCACAACCATTTAAATGCAAGTATTGCAAGGTCAGCTTGATGATGAAGTCTAATTGGTACTCAGCACAAGAATATATTAAATCATGTATCCCTACAAATATACATTTTTTCATTTGTTTTGCCACAAAACTCTTTGAAAATGCCTGATTGTTCAATCACACGGATGTATGTTCATCGTTCTTTTTCACATTTCACATTAATTACCATTCATTCTAAAAATTGCAAGGTTTCAAATTATTGTTCATTTCAAGTTAATAACACAAATTATTTATTCAAACTAATATTCTCTGTTTATGTTGAATTATTGACATTTTTCAATTCTTGGTAAAAAGCTGAAGCTTGCACATTTAGTGAGAAATTAAACTGATTGATTATATATAAATTTATAAGAACGTTTTTTCTATATGATGGTTCAATCGTTTTCTCACTTTAAAAAATGCAATCATTCAGAAGCCAACGACTTTCCAAATGTTGGAGCGACGATGTATTCTTTTGAATACTGACAATGAGTATGTAATTGTAGCGAGTTTTGAGAATATTTGTAGATCAGTTTAAGGTTTTAGATGTAGGCTTGCTCGTTGAGCTGTGATGTTCATTTTCAAACTTTTAACTATCTTCGTCTTCAATGGGCCTCAGGCGAACCAATGCTGAAAATTCCTGCTTTCTATTTATATGTTTGGTTTCCTTTGGATTGGTGATGTCATTTCCTGTGGTGAATTCACGTCCTGTTCCTTTTCTCAGGGGTGTTAGTTGAGGTTTGTGGATAGAGTTCTAATTGGAATGCCATGCTTCTATGAATTCTCGTGCGTACCTCTATTTGGTTTGTCTTAGGGTGGATGTGTTGTCCCAGTCGAAGTGATGTCCTTCCTCATCCATATGTGAGGATACCAGTGAGAGAGGGCGATGTCCTTTTGTGGTTAGTTGGCGTTCATGTATCCAAAAATATGTAGTTAAGATGGCACTATAGTTAGATAACATGTTCTTTGTTCGATATTAAATAAAATATACATTCTTCATTTTTGGATCATAAAATGTTGGCAGGAAAGTATATTTTAGTTCCATGAATATAATATCAACCTAATTGTTTTCAGAGATGATGCAATTATTGTTTGGTTGAATAATGCTAATTCACATTTTTGTGAATTAAAATTCACAAACATAGCAAATATCTGACTTCTTTTAGATCAGCTTGCAATCATAACCTACATTTTAAAAAAAAATTGAAAGATTTGAATTCAGCCACAGCTGCCTGTGATACTGGATAATACATTGCTCTGCTCTTAAATGAATCTAGAGTGCTTCCACCTGGGTCAGGGCGGTCATTCAATCATTATTTCACAAACAATTATTTCGACTCCATCTTCGGTCTGAGCCTTGCACGGGGGCAGATGAATGGACATGGAATGTCAGAATCACATCGCACAAGTAACTTATGGTGATGGCATCTGGCTTGCCTCCCAAACTCCAAGCATCTGCCACCTGGACCAGACACTGGGCGAAGACGTTAACAAGTTGACAGTATTGGGCAGTACTTTGTGTCTCGCAAAGAAACCTCTAAAACCGTGCCCAATGAATGTCACCTTCACATTCATCCGTATCAAAATAAAATTGTACATCTTTGTTGATGGACAAAAAATAATACAGGGGTCACCAAACAGAATATATCTGAAGAAAACAGCAGCAAATGGCAAGTCCAGCATCACGTTAATAACTGAACTTGACGAATTCTGTCTGGTTAGGTCATCTCACACATATTCTACTAGTACTTAGGTGACTGTAAGAACGCACACCATAAGTGGACGTCTTGGCCTAACGCCTCTACAAAACTTCCTGATCTCACACACATCACTCCCTCACACATTCAACAATTGGTCAGAATCCTCAAGCTGGTTGAAGCATGAAACAAAGAACATGACAGTACCGTGCAGACATTTCGGCCCTTGATGTCCAGCTAACCTTTTATCCTACTCTAATGTCAGACTAACCTACATCCCCTTCATTATGCTATCATTCATTTGCCTATCCAATCGTCGCTTAATATATCTCCAATGCAGCTGATTCTACTACAGCTACCAGCAGTACATTCCACCCATCCACCATTCTCTGTCTAAGGAACCTACCTCTGACATCTCCACTAATCCTTCCTCCAATTACATTAAAGTTTTTCGCCCTCATGATATATATTTCCCCCATGGGAAAAAGTCTCTTGCTATCCACTCTATCTTTGACTCTTATCATTTTGTACACGTCTGTCAAGTCATCTCTCATCCTTCTTTGCTCTAATGAGAAAAAGCCCTCAACTCTTCTTTGTTAGCATCCTGATAAATCTCCTCAGCACCCTCATTAAACGTTCCACATCCTTCCTACAATGAGGCAACTAAAACTGATCACAATATTCTAAGTGTGATCTCACCAGGGTGCCATAGAGCTGTAGCATAACCTCGAAGCTCTTAAACTCCATCCCCCTGCAAATGAAAACATCATACGCCTTCTTAACAACCTTATAAAGCTGGGTGGCCACAGTGAGGGAGCTATGACATGGACCACAAGATCACCCTGTTCCTCCACAATGCAAGAATACTGCCTTTTTTCTGCATTTAAATTCGACCTTCCAAAATAAATTGCTTCACACATATCCAGTTGAACTCCATCTGCCACTTATCAGCCCGGTTGTGCATCCTGTCAATGTACCATTGCAAACTACAACAGCCCTCGACACAATCCACAATTTCAACAATCTTTGTTACATCGACAGACTTACGAACCTACCTTCCACGTCCTTATCCAAGTCAGTCATAAAAATCACAAACAGCAGAGGTTCCAGAACTGATCCCAACGGAACACCACTGATCACTGAGCTCCAGACTGTATACTTCCCATTTACCACCACTTTGTGTCTTCTATGTGCCAGTCAGTTCTGTATCAAGACAGACAGGTTTACTTGTATCCCATCCCTCCTTCATTTCTGAATGAAACTGCCTTGGGGAATATTATCAAATGCCTTGTTAAAATCCATGCACTCTACATCCATTGCTGCACCTTCTTCAATGTGTTTGATCCCATCCTAAAAGATTTTAATACGTTTTGTGAGGCATGACCTGCCCCTCACAAAGCCATGCTGACTATTTCTAATCAAACTATTACTTTCCAAGTAATCATAAATTCTGTCTCTCAGAAACCTCTCCAATACTTTGCCCAATACTGTTGTAAGACTGACTGGTCTGTAAATCTCAGCATAATCCCTAGTACCTTCGTAGTAATTTTTTACCGCCCTCCAATGATCTAGCACTACTCCAGTTGACAGAGAGGATGTAAAGATCATCGCCCAAAGGCGCAGGGTTCTCTTCCCTGTCTTCCTGTTGTAACCTCGGGTTTTGTCCGTCTGCCCCAAGGAATTTATCTATTCTTGTTTTTGTACTTGAATCAATCAGTACTTCACCTCAAAATGTCTATGCCCTCTCCAAACAAATGATTGACTGCTTTCCATTTCAGGACTATATAGAGTGCTCCCTTCTGGAACACGTATGGTTCCCAATATCTTGTCAATCATGAAATGAAAAACATGGGAAGGCATCAATGCCTTCCTGATGAAGTGCTGATGCCCCAAGCTTTGACTCGTCTGTTCCCCAGATGCTGCCCAACTGGCTGTGCTTTACCAGAGCCACATGTTTCGACTCTGATCCCCAGTACTTGCAGATCTCACTTTCTCCATTACTTAGAGCTGTCCCATCTGCAGAAACTCTTTGCACGTGGAGCTGACTGTTTAGTTCTGGAAGGTTGCATTTGATTAATACATTTATTAAAAGAGAAAATACAATTCAACAAATATTCATTCATTCCCAGAGTAACAGTTTTGTTAATGAATTGGGCTGCTTGAGAACAGACAATGAATGACTGAAGAATCCCGCATTATAGAGTATTTCAAGTGTTATATTCCAGGATGTCCTTTACCTCAATGCTAGGAATATTGTCCGACAGACAGATATTAGAAGTGAACAAGGTGAAATGGGGAAGTGTGACGATTTTGCCATCACAGAGATGTGTTTGATGGACGTCAGGGCTGACAACTCAATATCCAGTGGCACAAGATCTATAGGCACGACAGGAGAGGTGGTAAAAGAGGAAGTGTTTCTGCATTATTAATTATGGAGTCAGTTACTGCAATAAGAAGGATCTTTTATTGAGGCTTTGTGGTTAGAGCTCAGGATCAAAAACATGACAGACATACCGCTGGGGATATATGGTAGACACCCAGATAAAAGAAAGTACAGGAGCTGATATAAAACCCATTTACTGAGGTGTGTTAATACAACAAAGGGATAATTATATTCAGGCATTTCAATTCCAAACATTCATTCGGGCAGTGATAACTTTTTAGAGGGGACGGATGCCTTGAAAATTATTCCACAGAGCTTCTTATATCAACATGTAGCAGATACAACAATGGGCGGGGTTGTGTTGGGCCTCGCCATGGCGAACGAAGCCAGTCAGATGTTGCAGGCAGGATTGGGAACGCATGAAAGGACAGTGGCCATGACTCATATGTTTTGAGTTTGCTAAGGAAAAGACCCAAAAAATGTTTGAAAAATAAAAGCTTTTTGGATTTGCCGATATTATGAAAAAATATGACAGGATCTGGCCAAAGTGCAGTTGCTTCTGGGTGAAACTGGAGCAGAACTGCATGGGGCGGGCAGTTGGCGGATCACTTGATCAAAATTGAATTGATGACAGTGTCGGCCCAGTATGTTACACCGCAGATAAAATTTTGGAAAACAAGCCAAGAGAACCTCAGATGTCGACACAAATTTCGAACAGAATTAAAAAGGATAGAGAAGCTTAAAGCAGTTACAAAGTGAGCAGGTCAATGGAGGTCCGAAAAGAATATAGGAAGTGTAGGGCTAAACTTAAAAAAAGTCAGTAGAAGAGCAAAAGTGGAGGTGGTGATTTAAAACATTAGAGGGTAAGATTAGCAAGAATTCAAAGACATTCTTTCGGTTTATAAAGGGGAAGAGGATAACGCGGGAGAGAGTGGGGAGTATTCGGCTCCAAGGGACCCTAATGCACGGAGCCAGAGAATATATTAAACACGGACTTTCTTTTGGTTTCCAGTTTGAAGAAAGAGTCCCTGGATTCAGGGAGAGAAACCGTGTGATCCTTGAGCGAATTGATACAGAAGCTGACGAAGAATTGGAAGTTCAAGTGGGATAAAGAGTGGGCAAATCTACAGATCAGGATGAGCTGTATCTTAGGCTGACGCGGAAGATGAGTGAGGAGATTACAGTCTCTTATCCTTTCATTTTTGTTTTGACTCTGGCCACAAAGAAGGTGTGATAGGACAGAATAATACCCAATATTGGTACAAAATTCAGAGTGCTAGAAATACCGCATGGCGTTAAAGAACACCAAGTCTCACATCAGTGAGAGGGAAAAATTGCAGAAAATTCTGTGCGCTGTTGAGGCTGGCTCATTAAATATATTCTTCAGGGTTGAGGCAGACTGATTTTTATGCAAGCTTTATGGGGAAAATGCAAACAATTGGAATGGGGAAGTTTCAAAATAGATCACACCTAATTGAGTGGAAAAGCAAACTCAGTGAGCGGATAGATATACTGCTGTTCCTATGGCGAATTGTATCATTTTTACAATAGCCTTATATTCACTGGAACGTCAACCTCTCTCGCTATGGAGTGAGACACAGTTTGAAATGCAGTCGACGGATTCAAGGAATTCATAATTGCAGTGCTATTAGACAGAAAGGACCAAGGGACTGTGACAACGCGGATTGGCTGTCGGGGTGAAGATTACCATCAGCGCAGTCAGCACTACCAAAAGGAAGACCTCAGTAGGACACCCTCCAAGGCCACGCAATGACTTTGCTTGGAGAGTGGATAGTCAGTAGGTGGTGTCAAGGAGTGCCTAATGCCCAAGTGCTACATCACTGCAGTGTCTCCCTCTTTCCATAACTAAACGTATATGCGAAGGGGTTGAGAGGAATGCTTTTGGTAGCAGAGTAAGTTTTAATGTTTGGCTCAAGAGGTTTTCGAAAGCAACAACTCAGCAAAACCTCCAGACAAGCTCACATAAAGTCCATCAACTTCAGTGTTGCAGCAGTTGTGATAGCAATTAGGACAGGTGCACGTTCCTCCTTCGGGATATGGGATCTCAGGTAAATTTCCACCGTCCCTGAAGACTACATGTGTGCAAAGTGAAACCAGCTGCAACTCCTGGGAGACCGTGTTCAGGAGCTGCAGCTGAATGCATTCAGGATCATCCGAGATAATGAGAACTTCATAGAGAAGAGCTTCCTTGTTGCGGTCACACTCAAAACCCGCACCAATCATGTTTCTACTATAATATCCCAGTCGCACGTTTAGATTCATGCCATGAATTAATCAGGCTTACCTGCCAGTCTTGTTGCATTTAAATAAAGGCAATTTAATCCAACAGGCAGTCCTTGCTTCCTGTTGTGTTCAAGACAGAGAGGAGGTGGACGATGACATGGAATAGGGAACGGAGTAGGCAGAGAGTGCAGGAATCCCCTGTGGCCATTCCCGTCCAAAACTAGTACACTATTTTAGATACTGTTCAGAGGAATGACGGTTCAGGGAAAAGCAGCAGTAGCAAGGTTGGTGGCATTACCATTGACTCTGGGGCACAGTGGGAAAGGGGAACGGTAAACAGGACCTTAGAGATAGGAGAGTCGATTGTTGGAGAGACAGATCAGAGATTCCGTTGCCTCAAACGGGAATCAGGATGGTGTGTTATCTCTCAGGTGCCAGGATGTCTCCGAGTGGCTGCAAAACCATCTGAAGGGAGAGAGGGAGCAGCCAGAAGTCATTGAGCACGTTGGCGCAAATGACACACGTAGATATAGGAATGAGGTCCTACAGAGTGAGTACTGAGAGCTCGGAGAAAAATTAAAGACTAGGACTTTGACAGTGGTAATCTCCTGATTACTTCCAGTGGGACGAGCTAATGATAGTAAGAACAGGAGGATATGGCAGATAAATAAGTAACTAAAGAATTGGTGAGGTTGGGGGCAGAAAGATACAAATTTTTAGATCATTTGGGTCTTTTCTGTGACAGGGTTGACCTGATCAGGAGAGACAGGTGGCACATGCAATGGGGAGGAGACCAATAACTTGTTGGCGAATTTTGCTCGTGCTACAAGGGAGGGTTTAAATTATATTGGCGAGGAGGGTGATACACATGATCAGGGAGGCAAGTTCGAGTAATCAGAAACTGTAAAGTGAAGAGACAGGTTAGGCTGGAAAATGACAGGGAGCAATGAATGCCTGTTGTATAAACTGCATTTATTTCGATGCAAGTGGGCTGGCAGGTAAGACTAATCAACTAAGGGCGTGGATAGGAATGTGTGATTGGGATAATGCAGCCTTTATAGAAACATAGCTAAGCGAGGGACAGGACTGGCTGCTTAACATACCAGCGTACAGTTGCTTTAGGCGGGACAGGGATGCTGGAAGGAGGGAAGGGGTAGTTGAATTTCTGATTAAGGGGATTATCACAGCAGTGATCAGAGATAAAATAACTGACCAATCATCCAGTGAGGCTTTGTCGGTGGAGCTAAGAAGTAGGAAGTGGATGATGATGTCTCCGGGGTTGTAGTATAGGCCTCCAAATATACAACGTGAATTAGAGTAACAAATATGCAGGGAGAAGGGAGACATTCGGGAGCAATGTATTGTCATAATCGTGGATTTTAATTTTTGTAACAGACTGAGACAGCCGGAGCGTTAAGGAATTTGATGGATTGGAATCAGATAAGTGTGTTCAGGCAAGTTTCCTCAAGCAGTATGCAGAGGGTCCTTCTTGGGAAGGGTCAAAACTCGAACAACTTTTGAGAAACAGAGCAGGACAGGTGACTGAGGTGACAGTAGGGGAGCACTTTGGGACCAGTGACCATCATTCTATTAATTTTCAAATAGCTATGGAGAAGGACAAAACTATGGAGAGGCTGAAGTTCTAAAATGGGACAAGGTAAATGTTGATGGCATTAGACAGAAGCTTGCAGAGGTCAACTGGAGTAGTATGTTTTCAGGTGAATGGTAACCTGGCTAGTGGTAGGCCTTTAAACGTGAGATAGCTAGAGTTTAAAGGTTTTTATGTTCCTGTGGCAGTGAAGGGTACGGTTGGCAGGAATGGCGAACTCAGGATGACAAGAGATATTTCGGCTTTGACAGAAAAAGGGGGATGTGTGGCTCAGGTACAGGCAACTGGGATCAAGGGAATCCCTAGCAGTATATAAGGGATATAGGAGTCTACCTGTGATGGAAATCAAGAAGGGTACAAAGGTATGAAAGGACCTTGGCTGAGAAGATTAGGATGAATCCAAAGAAGTACTTTAAGAGTACGAAAGGAAAGCAATAACTAGTGAGAGAATAGGACCTCTGAAATACCAAAGTGGACATATATGTGTGGAATCATAAGAGATGGATGAGGTCCTCAATAAATATTTCTTCTCTGTATTTACCGTGGAGAGAGACATAAATACTTAGGAACTTGAGGAATTTAGTGATGATATCTTAGGGGCAGTCCATATCACAGTAGAGGAGATATTGGGCGTACATGGATGTTTGACGGTGGATGAATCTCACGGTCCTTAACAAGTATATCCATGAACACTGCAAGGAGCTAGAGAAGAACTTGCGGGGACTCTGGTTAAAACTTTTTATCACCATTAACCAAATTTGAGATTCCCGAAAACTGGGGGATAACAAATGCTGTGCCCTTATTCAAAGAGATCTGTAAAAAAAAATGTCTGGGAATTGTAGACCCCTACGTTTAACATCATTGGTAGGTATATTACTTGAGAAGATACCATTGCATAAGATGTGCATGCATTTGGAAAGGCAGCGTCTGATGAGGAATAGTAAGCTTGGTTTTGTGCATGGAGGTTTATGCCTAAAAAAGATTTAAAGTTAATTGATGATATGACCAGGAAGGTTGACTTTGGCAGGGTGTAGACGTCGAAACGTATGGTGCTGGAAATGCACAACAGATCAGGCAGCATTCAAGGGACAGGAGAATCGATATTTCAGGCATAAGCCCTTCATCAGCAATGCCCAAACATCGATTCTCCTGCTTCTCGGATGCTGCCTGACCTGTCGTGCTTATCCAGTGCCACAGTTTTTTCGCTTTGATCTTCAGCATTTGCAGTGCTCTCTTTCTCCTGGACGGTAGAATTAGTCTGTGTTGATTTCAGTTACAACAGAACAAGATGAATGTTTTCATCCTCTGGACACTGACATACAGTTACAGGAGGAGGCTAATCAGCCCCTCGATCCTATAAAACTGTACCCAGAATAGATCACGCAGCACCAGTATCCTTTTACACAGCAACAGGATCAGTCTGTTCAGTTACTTGAAGTCTGTAACACAGGAAATCGAAGATACCACAATATGACTGGACTCTGGGTTATACTGGAATAGCACGAGGCCATTTAGCTCCTTAAGCCTGCCCTTCCCTTCAGTAACATCAGGGCTGATGTGGTCTCAGCTGCACTTTCTCTTTCATGCCCAATTCCTTGTAACGCTTGAATCACTGACGTGTCAAAATCCATTGACACCCGCTCCCACTCCCTCCCAATCATTTCTGTAATGCAGCTGTCTGAGACAGAGAGTCCCCAACAGTCTCGACCCTCTGAGAGAAGGAAACACTCCCCACACATTTACCTTGGCCTATTGACATGAACAAAAGATACGAACTCAGCGTCAGAGTGGCTGGCCCTGACATTATGGCAGGATTTGATGGAGCAAGGTGTCAAGGAGTCTGAATAAGTTTGAACTGAATGGGATCAGGTGTAAACTCCCCAGTGGGTCATTCAGAAAACAATGTGGTTGGTGGACAGCAATCCTCTTAGTCCCTGGATATCTCTGTGGGCAATCCTCAGGACAGCTTCCTCAGCACAAACACCTTCAGCTGCTTCATCAATTTCTTTCCCTCTGTCATTCGATCAGAAGTGAAGATGTTCTGTAGAAATCACATAAAACTTCAAAACCTGAACAACCTTCAAGCTCATGTTGTTAACGTGTAAGTAACATTCATGTAACAGTACTGCGTGACCCTGAACATTTCCACAGGATAAAAAGAGGAGCGCTTTCAGCATGTCAACCTGGTTTCATAAGAATGTGAGAAAGCCATTCAGCCCATCGAAATTATTGAACAAGCAGAGTCACAGCCAATTCACTCTCTACTGTCTATTACACCTGAAGAGATTTTTTAAAAAAATGCAAATATTGAAAACCAGGTGGCTGGAAGACCACACAATGCAAAGCAGCATCAGGAGGTGGAGTAGTCAACACCATGCGTGTAACATTTCTTTAGGAGTAGGGATGGACGTAAGGATGTTTACAGATAAAGAAGCGGCGTGGGGAGGAGGAGGTGGTGTGATGAGGTGGGGATAGATCAACATTGGTAAAGGGTACCACTGGGTTAGTCGATTGCGGGAATGAATCCAGTTGGAAGTTGGAAGAAGGGTGGATCAAAGGAATGGAAGGAAGGAGGGCGGGCTGGAAAGGGAGGGGGCAGTGATGGGAAGAGAGTGGGAGGAATTGGGGACGGGAGTCAGCAGATTGGAAGGGAGGTTATTTGAAACTGGAGAACTCAGTGTTCTCGAAAAAATAAGAGGCCATTCAGACCCTCCAAACTGTGAAACAGGAGGATGTCTTTGATGCTGCAACATGACAAACTAATGAAGCAGAGACTGCACAGACATACTACTCCATGTTGTTCCTCCTGGCTCCATTGCTCATCGTACACACATGTTAAGTTAACATGGTTTGCTCATCGTGAGGAGGGAAAGTGAATGGTTTGTACCAAGTTCCAAGGAGGCATCTTCCATCACCGAGATGTTATGGAGAGTCTAGATCACTCAAAACATTTTTAAGCAAACAGCCCAGAGCATAACTTTGCAATTTGCTTCATTGAGTGTACAATGTAAATTACGTGGTATAGTTTAGCTATGTTGACTACTGGATTTTAAAACAGACGAAACTTTATTCACAAAAGTACACAATGAAACACAAAGAACAGAATAAAGTACCCCTACAGAACTCAGCCTATCCAGCTAGATTTAATTGTGCTGTTACGAATGCACATAACAGTCCCAATAATCAAACTCGCTTTAAAAACCAGTATAAATGGAACACAAGCTTACAGGTTGAAGTTGAAGGGCAGAAAAGAGAGAGAGTTTCCACACAGCTCCCTGTTGAACATCCCAGTTCTAGACTCAACTGGAAGCTGCTCAGCTCAGCTCAGCTGTTCAGCTTAAAGAGCTCACCACTCCCCTTTCATTATACAGGTCACTTCTAAAGCCCAACATTTTGGCCTTAAGTCTCATCTGTTTACAGATAAACAAAAGACCACTGAAAATCCTTTTAGTCTCTTTACCAAGCCAGACTGACCAGCATCATGTCCGTTTTTATTGTCCCTCTGAAGAAAATCAAGGACAGAGTCCACCTGAGCCAAGAAAAGCTTCTTCACAAAAAAGGACTAGCTTTGTGACGCCTCCCCCTTAAAAAATAAAGTATCAATACCAAAATATGGCTGCATGTTTAACATTCAAACCCAGTTGGTAGTCTAAAAACGCACATATGCACTATAGCAACTGTAAACATGCAAACATGCACAACCCCATGTAAATTCAGGCCGCGGTACACCCACAACCAAACGCCTCCATATCTCATACAAGTTTTAGTATCGCATCAGCAATCACGTTTTCACAACCTGGCACATGCACAATTGTCATAATGAATGGCTCCAACAACAAGCTCCATCGAAACAGTCTGGAATTTTTGTCCTTACTTTTTTCTACAAATATCAATGGGTTGTGATCAGCGTACACAATTGTCTCAGATGCATCGCTGGTGATATAAATACTGAAATGTTGTCATGCCAACACTAAACTTAAATTCTCTTTATCCACCGTTGAATATTTCTGTTGATGAAGTTCAACTTCCTGGCAAAATATCCGATGAGTCTTTTGATTCCCGCGCCATCTTCCTGCAGGAGTACCGCACTGACACCCATATCACTGGCATTGAAAGGCATTGTGTAATCCGGTGGGGCTCATACTAGGGACAGTGGTTAACACAGTTTTTAGGCTGTCAAATGCATTTTGACAGTTTGCTGTTAACTGAGAGTTCTTGCCCTTTTTTAAATAATTTGGTGAGTGGAGCAGCCACACTGCTAAAGTTTGGCACAAACATTCTGTAAAATCTAGTCAGTCCAAGCAACCATAATACTGCTTTTTGTCAAAGGTGTTGGAATTTTCCCACTACTTAAGTTTTTGTATTTCATGGGGCTATTGGTCCATGTCCAATAACATGGCCCAGGAACATGACTTGGACTTTCACAAATTAACTTTTAGCTAAGTTTGTAACAGTGTTGACTTCGTGATAGTCCCCACAAAACTGTGGGGTACCATTTGGCTTTGGCATAATGACTATAGATGAGTTCCAGTCACTGTAACCCACTTCGATTATGCCATCTTGAACCATTCACTCTATATCTTTCTGAACCTGCGCCAACTTTGGAGGGTTATGACTATAAGGATGTTGCTTAATCGGAACAACATCTCCTATATCTACATGATGCACAATTATGCTAGTACTTCCCAGTTTACCTCCGTATATCTCCCAAAGTGATAGTAATAAATCTTTTGGGTTATTTCGATTTTCTAGTGGATGTTAACTCAATAATTTATCATAATGTTTGAAAACTTTCTCATTGTTAAATCTGATTTGAGGAATGTCCCATTCAGAATCATCTGTACTTAGTTCTTCCTTCTGTGCTGTAATCATGAACACCTTCTCCTCTTGCTTTCTTTCACTATCAAACTATCTTTTGAGCACATTGACATGACACACTTTGTGAGATTTCTTCCTGTCTGGAGTCCTTAGCAAGTAGTTCATCTCACTAAATTTCTTATCAATTTGACAAGGTACGCAAAACCTTGTGTTTAAAGGCTCACCTGTTAGTGGAAAGAACACCAATGCCTTATTCCCGAATGCAAAATTGTACATTTGTGATTTCTTATCCGCTTCCTGTTTCATTGTATGCTGTGATACTTTTAAATGTTTCTGGCCAACTCTCCAGCTCTATTTAATCGTTCCCTAAAATTTGACACATTGTCCAAATGGGTGGTCTCTGAATCCTGACTTATTAATTTCTCCTTCATCAATTTTAATGATCCTCCTAGTTCTTGTCCAAAATTTAATTCAAATGGACTGAATTTGGTCGATTCATTCGGTGCATCCCTGATCGCAATAAGTTCAAAAGGAATTTCCTTATCGCAGTCATCTGGATAATCCTGGCCATAAACGCTCTACATGGTCTTCAGTTATTGATGCCATCTCTCTCGTTCTCTCTGTGATTCTGGATAGTGAGCAGTAGATTTGAATTGTTTTATTCCCAAGTTATCCATCGCCTCCTTGAATAGTTTGGATGTGAAGTTTGTTCGTTGATCTGACTGTATCATATTGATTATCCATATCTAGGAAAAATATTAAGTTTTTTTTCTATAACCTTTATAGCTTTGATGCTGCATAATGAGATTGCCTCTGGATATCTTGTCGACACATTCATTACTGTTAATAAATACTTCTTCCCACCATTTGTTTGTGGTAGGAGACCTACACAATCAATCAAGACTCTTGTGAAAGGGTCGTCAAATGCTGGAATAAGTATTAAAGGTGCAAGTTTTATTACTGTCTTTGTGATATGTTTGACACGTCTGGCAAAAGTCAGCTGCATCTTTGTATAGTCCAGGCCTGTAAACAAATCATTATATTTTAGCTGGTGTTGTACTCACCCCAAAATGACCTCCAACTGGTAGCTCAAGTGCCAGTCACGGCACCTCCTTTCTATGCACAACTGGCAAAATAATTTGATGAATTTCTGCCCATGTCTGATCTGATTGAAAGTGTGGTGGTCCCCATTCTTCATTAAGACATAATTTGTTAAGCAATAACAGACAGGAATGCTTTCTTTCTTTCTTGTTAAATGCATTTTCATATAACTGATTAAATTCCTCATCTTTCTGCTGCAGGTCAATCAACTGAGCAGAGCTAAAAATACTTGCATGTTCTCCTACTTGCTCCTTCTCTGTTCTATGTATCTGATCAAAATAAGATTCGGATAACTCTACATCAGCTTCCTTTTGATCCCTCCTGCTTCAACCTGAACATTGTGATCTGTGATCACACAGTCAGGGAAAATTCCTGGATAAACATTCTCCACGTCTTCTGTTTCCTGCATCTTCACTGGATTTTTAACTAGAGTAGGCAGCACACCTACTGGCGAATCAGCTATATCATTTGCAAGGGCACATTTTATTCCTAGAGCTTAGAGTTTGGTGTCCAGTACTCCTATCACACATTATCCACTGTTCTCCCTTTACATAACTGAGCACTTTTTGTCTCACCATGAATTCTTGTTGCCAGCACATTTTCTGGCAATAGTCTCTCAGGCGTGCATATCTTCTCATCCCTCAGTACTGCAGACTGAGAAAATCCTGTCTCCTTCAATATTGGAACCGCCTTATCTATGACTCCTGGTCTTTGTGAATAAACTTTACCCTTGTATGTGTATTTTAAGCATATTTGGCACATATTCCTTGATCAATTTCTGATCATCTTGTACATTCTGAGGCAGTTGTCTAACTTCCCTTATGCTTTTTGTTACTGGTCCAACAAATCTTCCAGGGTTGTCTGGTTTTCCTACATCTGGTTTTCCTCGGCCACCAACACTGTGATTTTGTGTGGTCCATTTTATTACAATGAAAACACCGGGGGCATTTAGCAAGAAAGAGAGTGAATGCATTCCTATCTGTTACTACTTAACAAACGATGTCTTAATGAGGCAATAGAGGCCATCACTTCTTTGTCCCTCTCAAGGGTTTCTTTTTCAACCTGTGGTAAATTATCCTTATTGTCTTCACTGAGATCTATCTTTTCCTTTCCACGTGAGGATATCTCTTTGCTTCAATTTCTATCCCTCATGGACTGAAATAGATTCTGGAAGCCAAACTGAGTTTATGGACCAACTGATAATCATCAGCCACTTTAGCTGATAACTTTGCTGTTTTAACTCTCTTTTTATCCACAGGAGGTCGCACTACTTCAAGCAGTGAATTTTTGAATTTCTCTAAATTACTTACCGCTCGAAATGCAACATGAGATTGCTTGCTTTTTTCAAGCTCTTATTCACCTATCAAAATTACTCTGTTTGACCCTTTCAAACTCAATGTAGTTTTGACCAGGATCACTCATTAGATTCCAGAAACCAGATCCGTCCTCTGATAGGGATGCGAATGCCTCACTAGCCCTACCTAAAAGTTCCATTTGGATTAACAAAACTCACATTGACTCTGGCCGTTGCATTTGTCTAGTCACCTTTTCAAATGAGTTGAAAAAGCCTTCCATATCTTTCTCATCAAACTTAGGCAATGCTTGACCGAGGATAGGCTTCTGACTACCAGGGGTTTGCTCATCCTCACTCATTTCCTTACTCACCCTACCCTCAGCCTTTATCTCCAGCCCTTTACGCTGACGTTCCTTTTCAAAGTGTCAGTTTTTGCTGTTCTAAAGCTCTCTCTTTCTTTCTCCTCTGCTGCTCTCCCTTTTTCCATCTCTTTTGCTGCTGTTTTTCTGTCTCTTCTGCTTTTAAACATAACTCTAACTGTTTCATTTCTGCTGCCCTTTCCTTATATCTCGCCGGTAACTCAAGCTGCCTCATATGCAATTGAATTCTTGACAGCTCTGTGGATTCTGATGGTTTCTCCAGCAAGTTTAATTGACGAGCTACTGCTGTAAGTATCTCTCCTTTCCTCACAAAAGCAGGCAGGTCCAATTCCAGCTTCTCTGCTCATTGCTGCAGCTTCGTCTTATTCACTTTTTTCAAACCTTCAAAAGTCATTGCATCCACATCCAGAAAACTTTTGGCGACTGAAACAGCCATTGCTATCCAAAGCTTTGTCTGCCCAACAAACCCAACACCAGAAATAAAGACACGAGCACCTCACACTCGCTGTGTGAACTCCCGCAAAGAGCCCCCAGTCTGTTATGGACTCGGCTAGACCACTTAAAACATTCTTAAGTAGGCCGCCCAAAGCATAACATTGCAACTTGTTTCGGTAAGTGCACAATGTAAATTACCCGGACTAAGTTAGTGAGGTTGTCTACTCGATTTTAAAACAGACAAAAACTGTATTCAAAAAATTACGCAATGAAACACAAAGAACAGAATAAAGAAGCCCTACTGAACTTAACCTATGCAGATAGACTTAATTATGCTATTCCAAATATACACAACAGTCACAATAAGCAAACTCCATTTAAAGACCAGTATAAATGAAGCACATGCTTTAAGGTTAAAGTTGAAGGGCAGAAGTCTCATCTGTTTACATATAGGCAAAAGGCCTCTGGAAATCCTTTTCATCTCTGTACCAAAGGAGACTGATCGGAGTCAGGCCTCGGTTTATTGTCCCTCTGATCAACATCAAAGACAGGGTCTCCTTGAGCCAAGGAACAGCTTTTAAACAAAAAAGGGACGAGCTTTGTGACAGAAAAGACAGACTAGTGTTCTGTACGGGGGTCAGTAGCTGGCGGGAATGGCGAACTCTATCAGAATTCGACTGCTGACAGATTTGTGAAAAACATAACGTTCAGTGCAGGCTTACACCCCAACTGCACATTGAGATGATGAGACGTCATTCAGAACCTGGAGCTCTCTCTCAACCAACATGGGGTCGGAGGGTGTCCAGAGAGCTATGTACATTATCATCGAGTCATAGAGTCCTATAGCACGGAGACAGGCCTTTAGCCCAAACTGGTTCATGCTGACCAAAATGTCCATCCATGGGCAGCCCATTTCCCTGCACTTGGCCCATATCGTTCTCTATGTTGCCTATCTCTATATTTGTCCAAATGTGAAGACGTGTATTGCAGAAAACACATTACATTTCATGCTATCAACATTTTGTTTTGGAAATAATTAGTTTTAGTCCATAACAGTCAAGTTTTAATGCAATCAATTGTAATTATTTTGTAGCGTTACAGATTAAACACTAATTTCCTTCACACTCTTCTCATTGTACTATCACCGCAGGGATTGATCTGGTGAAACTCGTTTATTCTGTCTCTATGTAGCAAGGAAATCATTCATTATAAAGGAAAAAAATCTATTGGCAGTGTCCCACGTACTATCGCAAGAACACTCTACAAATACAAGAAGGTGGCTGCACTCCTACACTTTAATCATTTTGCAATGAACTTACTGTCAGTGACTCATGACCAAGGACATCCAGCTCATTTTCCCCAGGAACACTTTCCATTATCTCGCCTTCTCATAAATACAAAATGAGAAGGATGGTATGTTTTGCCAAAGCATTTCTTTGCCTTATGAAGCAAAGCCACTCCAACAGCATCATCACTATTGCCATTGGAGATGGTTGGAGATGCTGAGGAGGCAATGGCCTCGCTGTATACTCTGGAATATTAATTCAGCGACCCAGGTAATGACCCAGACCCCGGATTGGAATTCTACCTCGGCAAATATTGGAACTTGAATTCAATAAAATATCAGGAATTAAGAATCAAATAAAACAATGAAACTGTTGTCGATTGTCCTACCTGGCACCCCCATGCCCTTCAGGGAATGAAATCCAACATCTTCACCTGATCGGGCTTACGTGTGACTCCAGACCCACATTAATGTGGTTAAGTCTCAGCTGCAGTTTGAAATGGCCAAGCCAGCCACTCAGTTTAATCAGTCACTATAAAGTCTCAAGGAAATGAAACCGGACAGAACTAAGCACTGACCACTTACAGCCCACGGCCTGCACTGATCAGCAAGGCAGCTCATAAACACCTACTCAAGGACAATGGGGAAAGGGAATTAAATACTGGCCCAGCATCCCATTAATGAATAAAATGATATGTTTATACTCAAGGAAGAGAGACAAAGCGACATGACTCACTTTAAACAGTGATTTTGATGTATACCTTACATGGTCACAGTTTTCAGTAATATGGTAACAGGAGAAAAATAAATAAGGTTAATCTCGTTTGTTTTCCATCCCAGTTAATCATAAACAATCTGTTTGTTTGCTTCTTTCCCTCTATTTTTCCCTTTCTCTATCTGTTCTACTCAGTCCTTCTCCCATTTACAACAGACGTCCCTGTCACCAACATCAATCACACTATTTCCCAGCGGCGTTCAGTTCTGATGTCTGGTCTTTGGACTCAAAATGCCAATTCTTTTTTTCTCTCGATGTGAGGCTGCCAAATCTGCTCAGTTTCTCTGGCACTTTCTCGTTCTTTTTGATTCTGATCTCTTGCATCATTCTTTGTTTTATTTAACCTTTACTTTTGTTATTACATGGGATGTCTGCATCGCTGACAGGGGCAGTATTTGTTGTCCCTTTACTGTGAGCTCATTCCCGAAGGTAGTACAGAGCCAAGCACATTACTGTGGGTCTGATGTCAGTCTTAAGCCAGATCAGGAAATAATGTTTGATTTCTTTTGCAAACTACATCAGTGAAATAGATAAATTTATCGACTAAACGCTGGTGATGTTACGGTCAGAATTAGTGAAACTGGTTTTTATTTCCAATTCCTATCATTTGAATTTATGTTCTGACATAATTTGTGGTAGGATGTGAAACAGTGCCTTTATGTGTAATAACCTGAGCAGCTGAATTACATTTATTGCAACATTATTACTCTGACAGTGTCCCTATTATGAGGTTAGTTTAGAGACAAGAACAAGGTTGTGATCGAAATATTTGCAACTGAAATCATGCTTCGAGGAGACCTGCAACCATAACGGCATAAATAATGGTTTATTAAGCGTCAGCATCGATGCCAAGATCGCGACTGGGGATATTATTGAGCTGATAGTGGATAAGTTTGATGATGGACAGAACACCTAGAAGTAAGTGAATTTCGGTTAAAAATGTACTTCGGGATTGTGAACAATCTTGCTCTCTGGTGTTTAGGAGGGGTTGTAGGCGGTTCTGAAATTTGTGGATAATGAATGGATTTTGCATTTGTATCCGAAGACAACATTTTCCGTCTTTGCCAAATATAGGTAACAGAAATAGCAAGGAAGTTCGCCATGGTTTATGGAATTATTAAATGGATAGAGATGGAGATACTTACCAGGAACACCAACAATAGCGAGCATGGGATAGTAACCTGTCTGAATAATCATCAGTACACCATATATCCGATCTGATAATGTCGACCAATGCCAGGAAAGATAGAACAGTCCCCAGTACAAACTCCTGTCCATTGTTGCAGCATTCCAGTCTAATGTTAGCAGATTCTGATCCACTAATGGACCATTCCAGACTATTCTCAGATGTTTACCTCTCCTCTTCCAGTCTCTGCACCTGCTGATCCCTGTTAGTGGCGGAGGTGATGCATCTGTTGATACAATGGCATAAAGAATTGCATGAAACCCCCTATTAATAGGAGAGGGAAACCGTCCAGTGACATCATTAAGATCCATGGAGACTGACATCATTCATAGTCACTGAACAAACAGGCGTTGTTCATTTGCAATACTGCAACCGCCTGAACCTCCACCACCACCACCCTCAAAAACCACAATCTAGATGTTGTTACCATGCTGATCGCTCCTCGACTAGAACAGGCACCAGCTCATGTATTTACAGTGCATCCCTTTGCACTCCATTACACACGAAATGTGGATTTGCCTGGGCATTTCTTTCATTGATCCAATGAGGCAATTTTGTATCTTTAACACTAAATGTGCATTAGCACCTTTTTTTTAAAATATAAACTCACAAACACCTTAACACACGTTATTGGCTTCAAAGCAGGAAGACTTAAATTGTTTGAATTCAGTCCAAAGCCAAATGTGGCATATGTTGTCACAAAACCGGTCGTTTTACAAGGTTATATTATCCTTGAATTTTCTTCTTCAGTGAGGTTCTAAATGACCCAAGATTCCAATATGTCTGAGTTTTGAAAGGTTCATTTGGGGTCCTTCTCTTTATACCTAACTGGTAATGCCTCAGGCATAACGCTTTCAATATTTAAATAAAAACTTGTATAATCAAGAGGACGTGGCCAGCTTTCTAGCTGGGCAGATCGATTCAGTTGGGGGTTAGCTGAGTTATGGTCACTGTTGAAATTGGACGCTCCCCCCCTCCTGGTCTTCCGACCTCATAACCAGAAAGCTTTTTGTATTAGTTTTACTTTTTGTGATAAAGCATTTGTTTATTGGAATTCTTGCAAGTATCTTGGAACAACATCATAAAGTCAGGATAGCCTCTTGGTTGGATAAGGTAAGTTAGTTGAATATTCTATTTTCAGTTTCATGTGCTTCATTTCGTAATTTGGTAAAAATGTGTGTTTAAAACTCGGCAGTCTGACTAGCTAAATCACTCCGGAAATATCCACTATACACTAACCTTCCACAAATATCAAAGTTACGTTTGGACTACCTGCTTAAAAATGTTTTGAGGGGTCATGCCAGATTGGGGGGCCTTTGCGAAATTTAGACGGCGAATGGCAGTTTTTAGAGTCTCTTTTTTCATGTGTGATTTGGTGGGTAAACAGAACTTCAGAAAACAATAGCTCTTGCAGTCACAAAGGGTGTTTTGGAGATGGGAGAATCAGCTTTTACAAAATGCACATAAGTCCAAGCTGCGGGAATTAGTAGACACGCTGGAATTGAAGCTACCTCCTAATATGAGGAAAGATGAGTTGATTGCAGCAATAGTTCAGCATTCCAATTTGCTGGAAACTCCATTGGGGTCTGTACAAATGACTAAACTTTAATCGCAAATAAAGCAGCTTGAGTCAGAAGCTGTAATGAAGCAGTTTGCGTTCCGACTAAAATTCAAAGAGAAACAAAGAGAACGAATTGGTTTTATCCAGGAAAGAGAAAAAAAAACGAATGGCTTTAGCAGGAGAGAAACAAAAAGAGAGAGTGTTTGAACTTCAGAGATGGGCACTGACAGTGGAAAGTCAGCTGAAAACAATGGAGATGAAGGCTGACAGTAAGCTTAGTGAGGAACAGCATGAGGATTAGCAAACCCATGGCAGTCAAAAGCCTGGTGAGATATGTTTTAGGTATATTCACGCCTTGCCTAAGTATGTTATGGAAAACCTTTTCATTTCATTTGAATAAGTGGGCGGCACGGTGGCACAGTGGTTAGCACTGCTGCCTCACAGCGCCTGAGACCCGGGTTCAATTCCCGACTCAGGTGACTGACTGTGTGGAGTTTGCACGTTCTCCCCGTGTCTGCGTGGGTTTCCTCCGGGTGCTCCGGTTTCCTCCCACAGTCCAAAGATGTGCGGGTCAGGTGAATTGGCCATGCTAAATTGTCCGTAGCGTTAGGTAAAGGGTAATATGTAGGGTAATGGGTGGGTTGCGCTTCGGCGGGTCGGTGTGGACTTGTTGGGCCGAAGGGCCTGTTTCCACACTGTAAGTAATCTAATCTAAAAAAAAAGTGGCTAAACAATTGCATTTGCCAGTGACCATGTGGGCTTCTTTTTAATCCAAACGAAACTTGTAGGTAGAGGTAATGAGGTATCCGCAATGTAACCACAGGAGGGATCTAGGGAGTATGGGGAGGCGAAGAAAGTGCATATAAGCTTGTGCCAAAAGCCTAAAGACAACATTTCAGGAATCTTAGGAGTGACCCTGGTCAAACCTATATTGAGTTTGAAAGGGTCAAAGAAAGTAATTTTGATAAATGGATAAGAACTTTAAAAATCGATCAAATCTATGATGCACTTATAGAGATAATTATTTTGGAAAAATTCAAAGATTCATTGCATCAATTAGTGCAAACTCATGTGGAAGAGCAGAGAGTTAAAACAGCAAAGTTAGCAACTGAAGAAGTTGATGATCATGAATTGTGTCATAAAACACATTTTGGCTTCCAGTATCAATTTCAGTGCATGTGGGATAGAGACATCCTCACGTGGAAAAGGATATGTAGATCTCAGTGAAGATCAGAAGGCTAACTTACCACAGAGTAAAAAGGAAACCCTTGAAAGGGACAAAGAAGCTAAAAAGCTCCGGTGTTTTAGTTGCAATAAATTAGGTCACAGGAGAGTACTCTGTTGGTGGGCTGGGGAAAAAAAAACAGATGTAGGAAAACAGAATAAGCCTGGAAGTTTTATTGGAGCGGTAACAGAAAGCACAGTAGAGGCGAGAAAGCTGCATCAGAGTGTACAAGTTGATCTGAGGTTGGTCAAGGAGGAACTGCCGGATCTGCTTATAAAATATACCTGCAAAGGGAATGTGTATTCACATAGGTCAGGAGTAGCAGATAAAGAGGATGCAGTATTAAGAGACATAGGATCCTCTTAGTCTGTGGTGCTGAAAGATGCGAAGGTATGTATTCCTGAAGGACTATTTCCAGAAAAGGTACTGCTAAAGTGAATTCATATGAGACAAAAAGCGCACAATTATGTAAAGCTTGGATGGAGTGTCCAGTAAAGTGTGGAGACATTGTGGTAGGGGTATTGGACAAACTGTCAGCTCCAGGAATACAATTTGTCCTTGTAAAGTATGTAGCTGATTCACCGGAAGAGGTGCTGCCTGCTCTGGTTGAAAAGCCAGTGGAGACACAGGCAACTGAAGCAATGCAGGAGCCTCATCCTGTAATCTTTCCTAATTGTGGGGCAACAAGGTCACAATGTCACAAACTGAAACAGGAGAGATCATAAATGTAAAGACGAGGAAGCTGAAGTATCATTGGCAGAGACATTGTTCCATTAGATAGTTGAGACAAAACAGGAGTAAATATGTGATTATGGAAATATGTTTAGATCAGCTAAACTAATTGAGTTACAGCATTAAAATGCAAATTTAAAGCAATTAGGTCCCATGGAATCTCGGGAAATTTAACCAATTGGATGCAAAATTGTCTTGAAAGTAACGGATTATTTTCCAGACTGGAGGCCTGTGGCCAGTGGTGTGCTGAAAGAATCAGTGTTGAGCTGGCTGCTTTTCATCATGTATACACACAACTTGGATGTGAATATGAGAGGCATGATTAGTAACTTTACCGATAACAGCAAAATGTGCTGCAGTGGACAGTGAGGAAGATTATCTTAGATTACAAGAGCACCCATGAAAGCGGGTATAATTAGACATTGAAAATATATCTGGATAGATACATAAATAAGAATGGTTCAGAGGTATAATAGCAAAATGCTGGCAAATGGGACGAGATCAGATTGTCTGGTCAGCATGGACAATTTGGACAAAAGTGTCTGTTTCAGTGGCGTCTGACTCTCTGATTCGATAAGACGGATTAAGAAAAGTTCTAAAGGACTTTCGAGTGGAAATTCTCTTCCCCAAAAGATTGTGGTGCTGGTTTGTTTACATTTATTCAAAGATATATTAGTTAAGTATTTGTCCATGAAGTGAGTCATGGATAATTGGAAAGTGGGGCTGAGACCACAAGCTGATCAGCCACAATCTTAGTGCCTGGTGGAGAGGGCTCACTGTGTGTAATGACCCACTACTGTTCCTCAGTCCCATGTTTCTGTGTTTCATTCAGCCCCTGAAACCTGCTAGACAAGAGCACTGGGGGGCCACGTACTGCTAACACCTCGTGCACAGAAACAGAGGAGACTATTCAGTCCCTTAATACTTTCCCACACGGTTTGGGTGATTTGGAAAATGTAATTGTAAAACCCAGACTGGGTATCAAAGAGGCCCCTCATCTCTCTTTACAGAGATTCCCCTCTCTGCAAAATGTGCTCCATTTGTTGGTCACGTTATCGAACCAGGTTTACTGTGAATACAGCTCGGACACATCACCCAGAGATGGTTCGGAAAATCCTCTGGACTCCCTGACTATAACATTCAATAACCATACTTCCAGGAAAATAACACCCTTTAACTTTCCAATAATAGAATGTGAGAACATAGAAACAGAAGCAAGTTGTTCACTCCCTACCCCCACCCCTCAAGATTGCCTTGCCCTTCAGTAAGATCATGGCTGATCTTCTCTTGGTCTCAAGTCCTCTTTCATGCCTAATTATTCATAGCACTCAACTCTCTGACAGGTCAAAATCCATCTAAGGCCTCTTTAAATGCTTTCGTAGAAAAGAGAACATAGGACATTACGGCACAGTACAGGCCCTTCGGTCCTCGATGTTGTGCTGATCTTTATCCTTCTGTAAGATCAGATTCATCGACATACTTTCATGCATTATCTTTCATGTGGCTATCCAAACATCTCTTAAATGTCCCTCAGGTATCTGACTCGACTAACATTGCTGTCAGTGCATTCCACAACCCAACTCTCTTTGTGTAAAGAACCGAACTTTGGCATCTCCCCGAAACCGTCCTCCAATCACCTTAAAATTACGTACACTCATTCCCTCGTTGGAGACATTTCTGCTATGGGAAAAGGTATCTGGCTATTCACTCGATCTATGCCTCTCATCATCTTGTACACCTGTATCCAATCACCTCTCATCCTGTTTCACTCCAATGTGAAAGACCCTAACTCCCTCAATCTTTTTTCATAAGACCTAATCTCCAGTCAAGTCAGCATCGTGGCAAATTCCCTCTGCACCCTCTCTAAAGCTTCCTCATCCTTCTTAGAATGAAGTGACCAGAACTGAACACAATATTCCAAGTGTGGTCCAGCCAAGGTGCTATAGCGCTGCAGCATAACCTCGTGCCTCTTAAACTCAGTCCCCTGCTAATCAAAACTAAAGTACTATATGCTTTGTTAACAACCCTATCACAATTTGGGTAGCAAACTTAAGGGTTCTATGGAAATGGATCCCAAGATCCATCTGTTCATCCACACTGCCAAAAATCCTGCCTTTAACACTGTATTCTGCATTCACATTCGAGCTTGCAAAGAGAATCACTTCACACTTTTCCAGGTTGAACTCTATCTGCCACTTCTCAGCCCAGTTCTGCATCCTGTAAATGCCCCATTGCAACCGACAACAGCTCTCCACACTATGTACTGCTCGACAACCTTCGCGTCATCATCAACCTTACTAACCCACCCTTCCGCTTCTTCATCCAAGTCATTTATCAAAATCACAACAAGCAGCGACCGATCCCTGCAGGACACCACTAGTCCCTTTCAGTGATCTAGCTCCCTTATCTATCTGTGAAAGAAAAGTCCAGACAATCACGTCCTTCTGTTTGAAGGAACCACTCTCTACTTCTACACCATGACCTATTGATATGAACAAAAGAGGGAACACAGGGGCTCAGGTAAGAAAGACTATCCCTGTACTCAAGGCAGTATTAGACTGAGGATAGCATCAAGGAGCTGAGCAAAATCGCAAAAATGAGAATCGATTGTGACCTCTCCACTGCTCTGAGTTAGTCACAGCATAAGGGAAGGTGGTTATTATCGGTGGGCATCAATCATCTCAGCCATGGGGTATCTCTTCAGGAGATTCTCAGGGTATCTCCCTCAGCCCAGGCATCTGCAGTTGGCCAGCGGGGAATCCATACCGTGTGGAAGCAGGTCATTCAGTCCATTGAGTTCACTATGATCCAAAGTGAGGATAGTCACTGAAGACTACACAATGTTCAGAAAAAACCTTCAGCACTCAGATTCTGAAGCCATCTGTGTCCATGTGCGACAAGACGCAAACAACATTCAAACTTGTGCTGTTAAAGTCTGGATAACATTCACGTAACAGACAGAACGCATTTCCCTAGAAAAAGAAAAAGCTCATTCAGTACCTCAATCTGGGTTCACAAGAATATGGGGAAGTCATTCAGCCCATCAAAACTACTGGGCAAGAAGAGGGATAGCCCAAACAGTCCCTCCTGCCTATTCCATAGCAAGACAAGGAGACCGCTCACTCCCATGCATCATTTACATGGGATCAGAAAGAGACCATTACAAATCTGGAGCCATTTACAAAGCTATAGGAAGTGGTCATTCAGCTTCTTCGGTCACTGACACAGGAAGAGGAAGGTTCCAGAGATGCTCCAATATCACAAACAAATGGTGCATTGGCTGCACAGATAGACTGCTCTAACTTGTTCCACTTTGCTTCACTACTCATAGCACATATGTGTTATTTTAACATGGTTTTCTGGCAGTGGAAGTGAAGACAACGATTTTGCCCATTCACCAACGTGTTGTCCATTCCAAGAAGTTAGACCAATGGTCTCTATGGAGGTCAGAAGTTGGTGGGAATGGCCAACTGTTTCAGAATGAAGGTATTACAGCTGCTGACAATGTAACATTCAGTGCAGGGTCACACAGCAATTGTACAGTAAAGTTCATTCAGAGTCTGTACTTCTCTGTCAATAGACATGGGGCTCTGCATAGGCACAGAAACTACAGGGAAACAAGCATCCAATGAGAAGGATGGAATCTTCACCCTATTCAGTTGCTTGGGACATAAAGAGTGTCCAACTATAACCATCAAGTTTCAACTTCTTATTCCCTCACCTGCTACATATTAAACACAAGATTCTTCACTTTCTCCTCATGGTAACACCATGCCAGGGTTTAGTCTGGTGAAAACCTTTCGGACTGTATCGCTCACAATATCATTATTTATAAAGCATTTCCAAACTGTGCACAATACCCAAAATAGTCTCTGAACATAACAATACCATTGGGAAAGATACATTTACCCTGGTAGTTTAATCATTTTGCAAGAAGAGCCACATATCATTTACTTCCTGCTGAATAAACATTCTGTCAGTCATTTATGACCAAGCACATCCAGGTCTGTTGCAACAACAGCACTTCCCAACCTCTCACTATTTAATGAACATAAATGTGAATGATGATATTTGTTGTTCCCATCTGAAACATTTTATTTCTTCTGATCCTTCTGATACCCCAAAGCCTTCACTCCAGATAAAAACACAACTCTCTTCATTCTCTCGATTATCCAACATTTAAGACATTCGGTGTATTCCACCCCTACCTACCCATTGGCTCTAACGTTCTGTACTCACCTGTATTCAACCATGTCAACGTCTGATGAAAATGCAAATACTCCACTCACACTGATTCTCAATTGTCGATGTCACAACGCACAACCTCCACAAAATCGAGCAGGTTTATCAAAGATCATTTCCCTTTTCTCAATCTAGATTGACTATAACAAATTATGTCAGTATTTTCCAAGTGTCTAGTTGTCACATTCCTCACATAAGGTTCCAATGTTTTTCTCACAGCTGATATCAAGTTAACTACAATTTATTTTCCTGTTTGACCTTTCCGTCGTGTTTTAAATACTTAGATTTACTATAGTTGCTTTCCAGTCGGCAGGAAGCTTTGAAGAATAATCAGTAATTCTTTCATTCGCTCTACTGCCACCTCCGCACTACTGTGGGATGTAGCTCATCTGATGCAGCAACATACCGACCTTCAATCAATGAGATTTTCAAAGACAAACCTTTTATTAATTCTAATTTCCTGCGGTTCCTCATTTTAACCAGACACTCTTTCCCTCGTGTTTCGGGAAGTTTGTTTCTGTACCTTCCTCAGGGAGACGGACTCAATATGATGTTCTCAGCAGACAGGTGACTTCTGTCAACCAGTGAATACAGCGGAGGACTGCACTTCTGTGATGATGGATATGTTACTCAATACTGCCTGGAATGTTCCAGAATTAATCCAGTTTAATTCATGGTGAGCATCAGCATAGTCCTAAAACTGGTGTGAGGCTAAATGGTACACTGAAGGAGGGGACTGTTAGAAGTGACAAGAAGTGTTGTTTTTGCAGATATAAAAACATGGACTCTGCAAGTACCTAGGGAAGTGTATCTTTACTTTTCATTATGGTTAAATTAAATACTAATTCTAGAGTATAATATAAGATGGTAAATTCTTTTAAAATAAGTTTTCAGCAAAAAAACTGAGATGACTAAAATGCCTGAGCTGGACAAAAATTGGTACAAAATTGATGAAGTGTACAGGGAATGGAATGTACCAGCAGGATTGATACAAAACGTTAAACTATACCTTGACAAAATAATGTAAATGTCAGCACTAACAGGCAGGAAGGTTGCCAACATGGAGAAGGGGAAGTAGCATGGCTGGAGCGAAGATGGGCAGTTATGTAGCCTGGTAAGAGAGGTTGGGTAATTAGGAGTCTGGAGAAGTGAGCTCCCTCAGCTCAAAGGTATAATTGTAAACTAACCCAAGTCTAATGTGCTTCAATTGCTCTCTGCAATTTGGGTTCTTTCTTGCAATATCGTATAATAAATTGTCTTGTGTCCAGATTTGTTGGTCTCGTCTAAAATTTTATTGAGATTGTTTCTAACAGATTTAGGTGCTCGTCCGGGATCCCAAGCTCCGGTCGCTCGGCAATTTCAGAAAGATCGGAGAAGGTGCACCTCGCTGATTTCGGCAGTCTCTACTTTCCCCCATTGCTGTGGTGGCTCGGATGAGCAAGATCCGGACAGTGGGACCCTGGAAACAAGACGTGCAGACGCGACCCGGCGGGTTCAGTCTGGTAACTCTTGTGCACAAGACCCGGGTAAGAAAAAGGTCTTAAATATGTATTATCCGGGCGACCGGGGTAGGCAGCAGGTTCTGTTTTGTTGTCAGTCTTTGCCACGAGCGAGGCATACTGAGACATGGCGGGTTGGTTGGGTAACTCTTATGCACTTAAGACCCGCATTCGCGGGCGGCCGGGATTTGCAGCAGTAATTGCTGTTACGGCGGGGTTCTTGGTGCGCTGAGACGTGGTGGTTTGTCGGGTAACTCTTATGTACACAAGATCGATCGAGATTTGCAGCGACATTTGTTATTAGCCTTTGCCACGGACAAGGTGAACTAAGACACGGCGGGTTGCCACGAGCGAGGAACACTGAGACACGGCGGGTTGGTTGGGTAACTCTTCTAGACTTAAGATCCGCATTCGCGGGCGGCCCGGAATTGCAGCAGTAATTCCTGTTATGGCGTTGTCAGAGGTGCGCTGGGACATGGTGGGTTGGTCTGATTTAGGAGGCGGCCGGGATTTGCAGCATTACTTGCTGTTTCGCCACGGTGCAAAGGGCACTAAGGACACTAAGACGTGGTGGTTCGGTCGGGTTACTAATGTGTACATAACACCGAGTAAAGGTAAATTTCGGGTGCCTTAGATTGACAATATTTTTTGCTGTCTGGTATTGCCACAGAACGAGGTGCGCATTCGACCAGGTAACTCTTGTGCACAGACCAAGGTATTAAAATTTACATTTAAGTATTACTTTGGTAGTCGGTTCCGTACGAGAGTACGGGAAATTGGAAACTTTAAAAAAAAAGAGAATAAAGGTCTTTAACTGGTTAGATTAACTTAATGAGTAAGGTGTCTACCTGATTCGATCACCCAGCCTTAGACCTGTTGTTTAGAGTGGAAATCCCCCACGCAAATGTCAGGACCCTGAAGTAGAAGAAGATAACATCGGACCTCAGAGAGGTTAATTAAAATTATATCAAGAAATGGCCGAGTATTAAAACGGGAAATAAGAATAGCAATTTAGGTGTAGAAAGAGGCATGAGAGAGACATCTGAAGACTAGATCCCAATGGACAATCCTTTAGGATAAATGCTAAGAGATTGGAAATACAATCCTCGGATGCGAGGAAAAGACAAAAAAAATGATAAAATGTTGTTACTTTGAGTGGACTAAGGAAAGCATTAAAGCTCCAAATGTATTTTGGCCTAAATACGGGTCAGATGAGGATTGGTTACGTCAAGATTTAAATATATATATATATATTAATGGGAAACATAAGTGCTCCTATAAAGAATCTGACTACGTCGCCTGTTGGATAGAGAGCCCAAAAATTTTAATTCTCAAAAATTCAAAAATGGAAGAAGGCGAAGATGAAACAATGAATACCCACTGGGATCTTTTGTCAAGTTTACCCCCTCCCCCATATAACAATGATCATGATGGTTCGTCGCTCCCCTCTCCCACAACACCCCCTCCCGTACAAGAACCTGAAAAAAGTCTGGGGGAAAACCTTCCCTTGTGTCCGATTAGAACGAGATCAGTAGTAAAAAGAAGGGAAGAGGGGGACATAGGTGAGGCATCGGCACAAATATATCCCCTTAGAGAAGTACCCGTTGGTAATGGGGAAATCGAGAATATTAATGCACTGCTGACCAGTAGTGAAGTTAGGTCTTTTAAAAGAGAAATGAAAAAGAAAGTTATTGGAACCATGTATGTCAACCTATAATACTCCAATACTACCAGTTGGGAAACCACATGGGACTTACAGACTCGTACATGGTCTCAGATCAGTAAACCGACAAGTTCAAACACGCCATCCAGTGGTGTCTAATCCACATACCCTTTTTAGTAAGATACCATGCAACCATTGTTGGTTTAGTGTGATAGGTTTAAAAAATGCATTCTCGGCTTGTCTTTTAACCCCGGAGAGTCGTGATATCTTTCCATTTGAATGGGAAAACCTATACACTGGCAGAAAACAACAATTCTGATGGACGGTACTTCCCCAGGGATTCACAGAATCACCTAATGTATTTGGGCAAGTACTGGAACAAGTCCTGGAACAACGTCACTGTTGCAATACGTAGACGATCTACTTGTGTCAGGACAAAATAGAAATGATGTTAAATTTCCTCGGACAACAGGGGTTAAGAGTAACTAGGAGTAAATAGCAATATGCAGAAAAAGAAGTGAAATACGTAGGACACCTTATTAGCAAAGGAACTAGACGCATTAACCCACAGAATTCAAGGGATAGTAGAGTTGCCCCTCGCAGAAACCAAACGAGAGTTACGAAAGTTTCTAGAATTAATGGGCTATTGCAGATTATAGGTAGAGTCATGCACTCAGAAAACAAAGGGGCTTTTTATAAATTGACTGAGTCCGAACATGAAAAATTGCACTGGACAGAAGAAGAAAAAGAAAAAAGTACGCTAGTTAAATCGTACTTTAATACAAGCCCCAGTTTTGGCCTTCCCTCACTAGAGACACTTTTTCACCTTTTTGTAACAGTAAATGATGGAGCAGCCTTAGTAGTGGTCACTCAGAAAGGAGGAGGAAATAGACAGCCTCTTGCTTCCCTGTCCAAAGTTTTGGACCCAGTTTCAAGTGGATGGCCTGAATGTATACAGACAGGACCAGTGACTGCCATATTGGAAGAAGAAAGTCTGAAGCTCAATATTGGAGGAACACTAGTAGTTAGTACCCCCCATCAAGTCAGAACTGTGTTAAACAAAAAGGCAGGAAGATGGTTAACAGATTCGCGAATTTTAAAATGCAAAGCCATTCTGATGGAAAAAGATGACCTTGTATTAGTAACAGACACCTGTCTAAACCCAGATACCTTCTTATGGTTCAGCCCTGACGAGATATCTGCTCAACATGGAGCACTGTGTAAACCAGGTTCAGTACAACCCAGCAATTAGTCCAGGATGGAATATAGCACAGGTGTCTCCAGTCCACAACCTGAGAAATGAAGGGGGAGTAAAACGAAAGACCTGAGAGGTCTCTGACCATCGGTTTGGACATTATTCCCAAGCTACGGTACTGCAAGGGCAGGGGGGTGGGGAGATACATAAACTGGCAGCTGCCCTTAAGAAATTAGTTAATGATACCTCCGACGAAATGGAAGAAACTCATTCTCAAATATCGGCCATAACCACAGAAATGATTGCCACATGATTAACAGCTTTAAAGAATCGAATGGCTCTAGATTATCTCTTGGCCAAAAAAGGGGAAACCTGTGCACTAATTGGTAAGGAATGTTGCACCTTCATCTCAGACACCACTTCCCTAGTGTAAGATAAGGCAGAAATAGTAAAGGAAAAGAAAAATAATATAAAAGAAATTGAGAATAAACTTCGAAAAGATGAGAGATGGGAATGGAGTGACTGGGGAGTGACCAGTTGGGGAAAATGGTGAGCTAATTTAGGTATTTATGTCTTACTAATAATTGTAGGGCTAATAATTGGATTGAACGTATTAAAGTGGCTAATGTCTAAGTTGATGATGTCCTTGGGAGGTCAACAGTCAATGATGATCATGACAACATTAAACACACAAGAAAGAGAGAGTAATAGATTACTCATAGAGTTTGAAAAGGGCAGACTTCAGAGGGCAGAAATGGCAAGATTGTGAACCTCTACACCTTAGGGTGAAAAGAGGGTAGAAAATAAAAATTGCAAAAACAACGAATGGTAAAATAAAAGAAATGGGGGAGTTGTTAGAAATGAAAAGAATAGTTCTTTTCGCAGATGTAAAAAAAATGAAGAAAAGGGGCGCAGCAGAAAAAAAATCTATTAACTCTACAGGTACTTAGGGAAGTTTATCTTTATTTTCAATAAAAATTATGGATAATCAAATACTAATTCTGGAGTACGATATAAGAAAGTTAACTCTTTGAAAATAAGTTTTCAGCAAAAAAAAACGGAGATAGCTAAAACACCTGAGTTGTACAAAAATGATACAAAATTGATGAAGTGGGTAGAGAATGGAATGTACTAGCAGTATTGATACAAAATGTTAAAACTACCTTGATGTATGGCGACAAAATAATGTGCATGTCTGCACTAACAGAGAGGAAGGTTACCAACATGGGGAAGGGGAAGCAATAAGGGTGGAGCGAAGATGGGCAGTTGTATAGCCGAGTTAGAGAGATTGGGTAATTAGGAGTCTGGAGAGGTGACCTCACTCAGCTCAAAGGTATAATTGTAAACTAACCCAAGTATAATTTGCTCAATTGCCTTGTGCAGTTGCAGCCCATTCTTGCAAGTCCGTAACAAATTGTCTTGTTTCTAGACTTGCTGGTCTCATCTAAAATTTTATTGAGTTTGTTTCTTACAATGTTACGTAATATTCAAAAAGCTTCGTCATCCCTGACCTCCCGAATGCAGTCTGTGTCCATGTGCAACAAGACTGAGACAACGTTTAAGCCTGTGCTGTTAAACTGTCGGTAATATTCATGAAACAACGCTGTACAATTCCACAGTAAATGGAGAAGTTCACTCAGTACTTCAATCTGGCTTCACCGAAATATGGGAAAGTTATTCAGCACATCATAACAACTGGAACAAGAAGAGGGACAGCCCATTCAGTCCCTCCTGCCGTTACACAGGAAGACAAGGAGTCTGCTCACTCCCACGCATCAAATACACTGGATCAGAAAGTGACTATTTCACACCTGGAGTCATTTACAAGGATCAGGGAGAGGCCATTCAGCTTCTCAAGTCACCAACACAGGAACAGGAAGGTGTCAGAGATGCTCCAATATAACAAACAAATGGAGCAGGACCTGCGCAGATGGACTGTTCCATGGTATTCCTCTACTCAGCGTTACATTGTCCATAATCCTATCAACAGCCACACACCCTCATTCTGAAACAGTTAGCCATTCCCCACCAGAATTCCAGAGAGAACATAGGTCTGCTCTCTCAGTGACGGAGGATGCCTTTGAGACTGGTTAAAAAATGGCTTTATTCCCACTTCCAGGAAAACATGCTAACATAACATGGAAAAACTATGCATAATAGTGGAGGAATTATTCAACTCTAACCATGCCTAATCCTGAGAAAGCAAGTATAGACACACGGATAAAATACCGTCCATCATTGGAACATTCCAGTCTAATGTTCTCAGAATCTGATCCATTGTTGGAACATTTCAGTATATTGTTCTCAGATTATGATCCATTGTTGGAACATTCCAGCCTAATGTTCTCAGATTCTGATCCATTGTTGGAACATTCCAGTCTGTTGTTCTAAGATTCTCTTCCTCTCCCTCATCCTGTAGCTGGTGAGCACTATCGTCTTGAGGATGATGCTGCTGATGATACTATGGAATAACAGGTTGAACGAAGCCCCTTCCTAATAGAAGAGGGAAACCCTCAAATGACACAGTTCGTATCCATGGAGACTGACATCAATCACAGTAAATGTACAAACAGCTCCAGTTAACCCTTTCACTACAATCCTTACAAGTTTCAATAATACTTGATCTGGTTGAGATTTTGATATCGCTGACTATTGGGCTAATATCATAATCTCCAATTGTAAAGTTAGAGGTGAGGCAGAGAGATGATGCTTTCTATTCACTAGCTTGATGATCCTACTATGTTTTGGCAGGATTGGAATTGCTGGACGCCCAAGACCGGCTGTGTCTGATAACCAGGCCTGCCGCATCCTTTCGTTTTCATTTATTTATGTTCATCTTTGACATTTATCTTATCATCGTTTAACGGCTTAGGTGGGGTTAGGCATTTTTGAGAGGCTCCTAGAGTGCCATAGACAGTGTAAATACAGTCCATTCCTTGTGGTCCTTGCAGCTGCGGCCTGGTCCTATGGAGTGACGGTCAAGCTGTCACAGAAACAGGATTCTTCGTTTTAGCTTTCCCCACTTATTGTTGGGGTCTCAGCAGGATTGGAAGGCTGGAAATCTATCCCAGCTGCTACACTCTCTCTTTTGATGTTCTTTCCTCCTGGATTCAAGAACTGCATGTGAGACAAGCTGTTTCCTGAATTTACTTTTTGACACGTGTGTGTTTATAGGATGTTACCATATTGGAACAGTTATTGTTTAGTAGTTAAGCAATCTATTATTCTGATTTTTTTGTGTGTTTTGTCGACAGTGATTGAATGAATTGTGTTTTGCTTAATTTGAATATTTTGACCAAGCGAATGGCATCTGAAACACAATACCTCACATTTATCTTTAAAGTAAGAAAATGTTCCAGTCAAGACTATCTTCATCATATATTCTGAGATATGCCTGCTCAGTTCCATAACAAAAAGGACAGATATTCACGTTTTAATTGGCTAACTACATAATGAACAACATGTTGCAGAAACACAGGATTTAACAGCGGAATGCACCATGCTGGAGGAGTGATAGTTCTATCAGGAACTAAATCGCACAGTTAATCCACCTCACAGATCCAGCTCAAACCGTATAAACCCAGACTAGATATCTGCTCAACATGGAGCACTGTGCAAACCAGGTTCAGTACAACCCAGCAATCAGTCCAGGATGGAATATAGCACAGGTCTCTCCAGTCCACTAGCTAGGTGTCCAACACGTGGAGCAGTACAATACACCCCGATGCATTGATTCAGAAACGCTGACGAAACGGTCTGTCCAGCATGGGGTGATATGCAGCCTACACCAGTGTCTTCCACTATAGACGAGGACAAGACATCTGTACAGTATGATGAGCTTTGCAGTGAATGGATCTGTAAACCTGGAGCAGTTACCGTCAAAGCAGCTGTTTTCACCACCCCAGTACATTGCTCAGTTACACTGTGTTAGATCACTGCCAAGAGTGAGGAAACTTGCAGCGTATGCTTGGAAGTGACAGGATGTGTAGCTCCCATCCATTTACAGCCCCATATGTCCATTGTGCCCTGACAAGGGGGTGCTGTGGCTGTGAACATCACTGTCAGAGAGAGATGGCGAGGAAATCAGTTTAAATATCAAAAAACAAAATATTTTTGGGTAAAAAAAGAGAAAGGGAGATTGAAATACAATTTCAAGGAAGATCACAGTTTTCAGAATGCTGAAATGAAGATATTTTGACAGCATTGAGCAACGTGAGCCAGGAATGAGGGGGGAATGGGATATTTTGTGTGAGTTCGGATGATGGAGAGTTTTGGGTAAGCATTTCTTCTTCAGCTTTGTAACTGGGAGTGGGGTCAGCAGATACTTCAACTCATTGGGCAGAAACTAGCAATAATTTATCTCAGTGCCATTTTCATTGAGTGTGACTGAGGGTCATCTGTCCGAGGCCGAGTTCATTTCCTGGTGTTACCTAATTGAATTCACATCATTAACTACCCGCCCCACCCGTTGGTATCCATCTCATTCAATGCAAGCCTAATTCTCCCACCCTTCATGGCTGGAGGTAAACACCATCGCTTGGATGCCCCATGGATATTCGGTGATCCTTGGCACTGGTACCATCTTTAAAAGGCCAATTGGCAAACGGTTGAGCTTTCTCAGTTTGGAGCTGCCCTGCGCAGTGGTGTGAGCTCACCACCCAGCTCAGTGCAGGATCTGCGGTCTGAAGAAATCTCCAACAATACAGGACAGGCATCAATAACCTTCTCCATTCTGCCAGGATAAGGGTCACCGTCTTCTCTCTGCTCCCGCACACTCATTGAAATCTGTTATAGTATCTACCCCCAAACAAGGCTCATACTTCACCACTCGAACTGCTGCATGCAACACCTTCTCTCTCTCTCTCTTTCTCTCTCTCTCTCTCCACTTTACTCCCACACTATAAACACTGTATATCTGTTATAGCACCTTCCCATCAAGGCTCATGATCCACCACTCTCACTGCTGCACGCAGCACCTTTCCTCTTTCGCTCTCTCTCCCGCCTTTCCAATACCCTCACACGGTGATAGAATATTCTTGAGAACGTCGATTATGGGATGTTCCAGAAAAAGTTCCAAGTAATTTCCGTTTTCAGGAAAATGTCAATGCATCAGTTTATAACATATAAGGGGAAGGAGTACAGATTGTATGTTTTTCACATCATATCCAATTAAAATCCATCATGAGACCAATCAACCCATCAAATGTGCTCTAGCATATAATAAGATTGCGGTTTATTTGATGGTTTTCTCATCTCCATGTTTCCGGAACTTTCACTGATACATTTTCCTGTGTTCCTGTCACTGATCAGACGACATTCAGGCAATTTCACCCCGGTTATCTTCAAGCGCCTGTTCGAGGGCATTTCCCACTGGGACCGACACTCCAAACATTATATTCCATCAGTTGTATACTTTTATGTCATACTAAGCTCATTTTACAGAGACTGACCAAAATCTACACATCTTTTATGGTTATCGGTAACCAATAACAATTAGTATTCTGGTTATTTCACTTGTATCATCTTATATTATTCAGCCAAAGACAGCTTCCAAACACTTGTCTCGTTATAAAATACAATTTCTCGCCAAGAACATTTTCATCCACAACCGTTATCTTGACCGTTAACTGAATTGTACCTTTTTTCTTTGTTATGAACGTTTCTATTGTCCTTTCTCTGTGGCAGTTTCGGTCTGTAACAGTTACACAGTCTCCCACATATTTGGTTGGATGGCTGGTTTGTGATGCAAAGGGAGGACACCACCGCAGGTTCAATTCCCCACACTGACAGAGATTATCACGAAGAGGACGCTCTCTCAACTTTACCCCAACACCTTAGGTGTGCTGACCCTCAGGTTAAACCACCACAAGTGGTTTCTCATGACAGAGCAGCCCCATGGTCCTTTGGAATTCTATTCTATTACTTTTGCATTTATTTTATTTACCTACATTACAATTTATTTTGCATTATGTCCCTGAGTATTTTGGATCATGTCATTTTGTACCACTTTCAGCATTTTCCCCACACTGCACGTTCCTGCGCAATAATCCCTGACTCCATTGTTATCTATGAACCTTTTGTCTGTGCCTCAGAAATATTCAATATCTCTGCCTCCAATGCTCTGCGGGAAAAGATTTCCAAAGTCTCACAACACTGAGAAAATAATAAATAACTTCACCTGGGGTGTGAGGTTGTTATTTTGTCTCCTTACCTGAGAAAGGATACAATTACATTGGAAGCAGTTCAGAGATGTTTCGCTTCACGTATTCCAGTAATGAAGGGCTGATATTATGGAGGCTTTAATAGATTATTCTGAGAATGAGAGGTGATCCTATTGAAATATGCAAGACCTTGAGGAGCATGGATCAGGTAGATAACCACTGGGTGTTTGTCTAATCCAAACTTGTCATTGTTATAGGACCTCTGCAGTGTGGAAGCAGGACATTTTGTCCATTGAGTTCACACTGGCCCACCGAACGGCATCCCACCCAGACCCATCCCCTACCCTAACCAAGTAATCCTGCATTTTCCATGACTAAACTACCTAACCTACACATTCCTAAGCACTATGGGCAATTGCGTATGGCCAATTAACTCTAACCTGCGCATCTTTGGAATGTGGGAGGAAACTGGATCACCAGGAGGAAACACACACAGATGCGGGGAGAATTGAAGGTTGCAATTGAACCCAGCTCCTTGGTGATATGAGGCAGATCTACCATGCTGCTCCGTTACTTCTATTCGTTATTTGTGGCTGTTTAAAGAAATCGGCCTGACTTGTTCCTATCCTGAACCTGACCCAGTCTGAGACCTTTATCATCGGCCACATCTCTAACCTGGTTATATTTAAATTTGTTTCAAACAGTGGAGGAGCGTTACTAGAAAAGGTAACAGTTGCACCCTCCAACCACAGTCAGAACCGGAGTGAGGAGAATTCACAAAGTGGGCACTTATTCAAGTGGGAATTCTCTTTCCCAGAAGTTTGTGATGGCTGAATCTTTATATTATATCGAGGCTGGCTTCGTCTGATTTTCCATAGACAGGTGAATCAGGGATAATGGTGCATTGAGAGAAAAGTGCGGCTGAGAGCACAGTGAGATGAACCATAACCTACTTTACTGATGGAGTAGTGTCAAAGGGCCGAATGGCCCACTCATCTCCCTCAGCCTTGTGTTCTGATTTTCCATTCAGCCTTTCGGACCTGCTAAACAGGAGCAGATCAAGGTCACTCCGATGGTTAGGTCTTGTTTCGAAAATGTACTTGTAGAATCCAGGCTGGCTCAACTCCACTTTCCTGCTAGCTCCTCGTATCTCTCAACTCGCTTGTATGTCCGAAACCAACCCACCCCCTCTATAAATACATTCAGTGACTCACTTTCTGCAACTGTCTGAGCTCTGGAACTCCAGACGTTCACTATCATCTGAAAGATGGCATTTCTTTACATCTCAGTTTGAAATCGATATCCCTTATTCTGTATCAATGTCCCGGGATCAGACACTCTGCCTAGGTGTGGAACCACATTCTCAACAAATACCTTGTCAAGCCCCCCCTGTACCTTGTCCATTTCAGTAACTTCACGCTCATTCATTTCAAGCACAATGAGTAATTGCCTCACCATTTTCGATGTACTCAATAATTCAACCCTTTCATCCCAGAATCCCGCTTAATGTACCAATTAGCTCCTTTCTGCATCAGCATGATGACTTTATGTTTCATGCACAGGAACACTTCAATCCCTTTGTACTGTTCTTGAGTCGGGACTCCTCTTCATTAAATAACTGCCTGCCTTTTTTATTGTCAGTGTCATCCTCAAACTCGGATGTGTATTGCACTCAGCATCCTCCCTCAGGCTCTCACTATAGATGAAAATAACTGAAGCCATTGGACTGATATTGGTGCTACTCCAGTAGATATGTCTTTATCATAAAGATTGATGAATCCTGACTCCAATTTCTGTGTGATCACCATCCATCACCCCATGCTAATACATTATCCATCATACTATGAATTTCTGTCTGGTGGAAGAACCTTTACTTTGTGATACCTTGTGGAAAATCTCTGGAAACCGTCATGTCTACCAGTACCCCTTTATCAAGTCCGCTTGTTACATTCTCATGGGACCTCCAGAAAAAAAAATTGCATGATTGTACAAGGCAGAACATAGTTTCCCTTTAACAAAACCATGCTGACTCTGCCTGGAGCTTTTCTAAATTCCTTCCTTAATCACAGACTGTCGCAGATTCCCAGCAATAATAGTTAGGCTAAATGCTGCTTTCAGTCTCGCTACATCCTTGACAACAGGCGCCAGATTGGAGCTTCACGAGTTTCGCTGGAACACTTCAGTAATCCAGAGAGTGATGGAATATTTCACACAGTGACACCAGTCACTCTGTAACCACTTCTTTTAAAGTCAATTATGAATTACTGCTGACCTGCCTATCCTTAGTCTTATTTGTTGTTAAAAACCTTGTACCTTTTGTAAGAGACAGTTCGAGAATCCTCCTATTCCCATTTTCTTGATGATTTTGAAATACTTACAGTGCCTTCCCTGCGAGGATTGATGTCAAATACTGGTGTAAATTAGCTGCCTGTTCCCTGTGGCCACTTCCCCAGTCACACCGTCCTAATGACCGCAATATACTTTCCTAACTTTCTTTCCACCAAAAGTCACAAACTCATCTTCAACTTTTTTATATACACACAGAAAACTTGTGATGCTTTTTTTTATTTCTTGCCAATTTATTTACATCACGTCTTTTTATCCATTTTCCATCTATTTCCTGCATTTTCCATCGCTTTCTAGATTCATACAGTCATATTGCACAGACATTTCATCAAATCTGTCCGTGCTGACCAGGTTATTGAAACGAAACTAGTCCCATCTGATTGCATTTGGTCCACATGTCTCTAAATGCTTCCCATTCATATGTTTGTCCAAATTTATTTTAAATGTTGTCACTGTACTTGCATCTGACAGCTCATCTGGCAGCTCATTCCATACACACACCACCACTGCGTGAAAAAGTTGACAATCCATTTAATGCTATCACACTCACTCCTGTACTTACATTCCAAACAGCAGGAGTAATATCTGATAGAGAGGGCAACATGATTACAAAGTAAACAGATCAGATCGAAACTCTGCAGTCCTGCCACATCCAGTCAGAAATGGGGTTGAACCAAGGAACAACTGACGAGAGAAAAGGACTCCACGAATATTATTTGAAAACAACGTTCACTGGGATTACGGGAATCGCTGATTCGGTCAGCATTTATTGCCCAGAGGACTGTAAAGAGTTAATGGCATTGTTGTGTGTCTGGAGTAACATGTGGGCCAGAGCAGGTATGGATGGCAGCTTCCTTCCCTAACGGACATCAGTGAACCAAATCGATTTCTCCCACAATCAGTAATTGATAAATGATCATCATTAAACTCTTAATCCCAAACATTTATTTCATTGGAGTTCGATCATGTATGTAACAGGATTCGAACTCAGGTATACCAGAACATTCCTGGGGTTGTTATACTAACACATCTGCAGCAACACCACACGGCTATTGCTTTGCCATTCCACGAAAAAATGGAACTTTCCTGCACATCAGTGTAAAAGCCAAGGATGCAGTTATTTACCATCCTCAGCATGAAGTGTTGCTTGGATGATCCCTACAGAATCGCAGATGCCAGACTTCAAACAATTCGATTCACTGCACGTAACATGAAGAAACAGCTGAACACAGGAGATGCGACAAAGGGAATGGGCCCTGACCCCGTTCCTGCAACAAAACTAAAAACTTCTGCTGCACAACAAGCCGTGTCTCTGTGGAAGCTGTTTCATTCCAGCTCCAACTCTGACATCTCCCTGACAATGTGGAAAATTACACAAAAGTGCCCCGTCCCCTAAGAGGAGAATAATTACAATCTGACCAATTACCTCCTCTCAGTCCCATCACGATAATCGAATTGGTAAGAATTTCTTTGACAGAGCTGTCGACCAGCACAGACATAACGTACACAGTGCTGTGTCCGATCGGCCCCCATGTGGAGACCGTGTTGCTGTGGAAATGTCAATGGATTACTAATCTAGACCAGAATAATTGTCTGGCAGCTGGTGGAAGTTAGAAACACTTAATAAAATATCAAGATCTAAAATCTGTTGCCAGTAATATTGACCTTGAAGCGCATGTCCATTGTCAATGTAAATCTCCTTCCCCAGTGTACATTCAGGAAGTGAATCTCCCGTGCTTTCCTGGTCGACCCAAAAAGTGACTCCAGATATACAGACATGTGGCAAACTCTTCAATGGTCTCTGAAGCGGCCATGCAAGGCCGTTATATCAAACTTCTCCGAGGTTTTAATGGCTAAAAATGAGATAACACGCGGCACCAGCCTCTATATTGGAAAAGGAATTAAGAAGCACAGTCCTGTAGGCACTGCAGAGACCTCCTTCCTTACATCTGAGAGCTTATGACAACAATAACAGAGCTTTCCCACAGACTGCACAGAAACATCGCGTAATGAGTCGGCCTTTCAACACATTGAGCCTTCCCCACTCTAGGTTTTGGCCAAACAAGTCTTCAATTAACCTTTCCCTAATACTATATACTGTATATCCTTTGAAGTGATCATATATCAGAAAGATATGAAGTAGGAAGTTTGGTCCGTCAATTTTGCTCTCCCATTCAACAATGGCTGATCCTGTATCTCCACACCAAACTCCTGCTGCAACTTCACCCCTTTAGTGTCTAAATATCCTTATTTATATTCAGTGCCTTAGTTTCCGCAGTCTTATGTGGGACAGAATTCCCCAGGTTTATCAGTTTTAGACGTCCCAGCCAGTGGAATTATCATCCCTGCTGACAATCTGTTTCACCCTGTCAGAGTTTTATGTATTTCACTGAGATCTCCAACATTTTTCTAAACTCCATGGAATATAGGCTCAGTCGCCTCAAACTTTGCTCCCACAACAAGCCTGTCATCCCAGATATCAGTCTGGTCATCCTTCACTGCACTCCCTCAATGTCAGATTTGCCCTTTATTAGATAAGTAGACGAATACTGCACACATATTGCACAATGTTCGAGATGGGAGCTCACCAAGGCCCTGAGTAGCTGCCTAAGACTCACCTGGGCTCAAATACCCCGGAAATGAAGGTCAGCACACCATTTATCTTTCTACCTGCTTTCTGTTGCAGCAGTATTGCTTTCTGTGGCTGGTGTACATGGAGATCGAGATCCTTTTCAATGATAGAGCTCCCCACTTTGTGGATCTATGCATACTGGTCAGTGTGCCAATATCAATCCCAGTATTAACGTCTGGCTTCAGAACTGACTGCCCTGCATGGATATTGGAGTTTGGTGAAGAATTCAATAAAAGTATAAACATAAGTATCTTCATACAGCAACGTCTTTACATTAATTGCTTTTGAAATGCTAGCCTATTCGTCTATTTTTCCAACCAAATTTCTCAATTTTATGTATATTCACATTGTTCTTTATCTGCCACGTATTTTACCATTTCGTCCATTTGTCGCAATCACTTGAAACTTTTTTATATCTTCCTCACCCGCTCACAATCTCAGTTTGGTACCGTCAGCAGATTTGGAAAGATTACATTTAATACCTATGAAAAAATGTTTGATCCGTTTTCTGAATTGGAAGGGCCCAAACCTCAATTCCTGGATTATCCCGCTAGTCATTGCTTTCTACTACAAAATACATGGAACGGTTTATTCTGATGCACTTTTTCCTGTCAGCTCTCCTATTCTCAACCCATGCCAGTATGTTAGATCTCACTGCTACGCACTGTTATGGGCCAGGACAGACCCCTCAAATCATTTCAAGGAAGTAGCACAGACCCAACGTTTGCTCGCTGACTTAAGCAAGTGTAAGGCGAATATTTCAGGAGTGATGTAGCTGATCAAATCACTTAGTTTTTAACAAAACAGAATGTATTTGCAAGATTACTGAGTGAGAGGCAAATAGAAGAGGATACAACACAGAATAACCTAACCTATCCGAAAACCCATCAGTTTATTCCAACTTCATGATGGTGTTCCAAGTACTTGATATAATCCCCATAAACGCCCCGTGGCAAACCGAAAGGAAAAAAAATAATCAAACCCAGTTTCTTACAGGAGAGATGTCAGAGAGAGGGAGGAACAACGTGAACCTGCTTTCCTGGGTCAGGTAGCTTCACAACTGTCTGCCTGCTTTAAGTAAACAGCCAGACTGCGGAAATCACACCAAATAAACCAAAGCAGAGGAGCGAAACTGGGATAACTGGCCACTCACCTGTAATAAGAACAGAAGAACAGAAGAACTAGGAGCAGGAGTAGGCCGTTTGGTCCTCTGCCATTCAATAAGATCATAACCGATCTACTCGTGGTCTCTGATCTACTTCCCGCGCGCTCACCGTATCCCTTATTTACTTTATTGTTCAAAAAGTATCTACCTTAGTTTTAAAACGTTTCCTGAATTAGTATCAATTACTTAAATGGGCAGGGAATTCTAGAGATTACAAACTTCTAGATGAAGAGGTTCCTTCTCAATTCAATCCTAAATCTATTCCCTCTAATATTGAGGCCAATCCCTCTTGTCCTAGCTTCACCTGCCAGTGGAAACATACTCTCTACTTCTATCTTATATACTCACTGCATAATTTTATAGGTTTCTATGAGGTCATCCCCTCATTCTTCGAAATTCCAATGAATATAGTTCCAGTCTACAAAGTAACACTTCATAAGCCAACCCCGTCACCTCTGGAATCACCCGAATAAACCACCTCTGCACCCCGTCCAGTGCCTGTATACTCTTCCTGAAGTAAGGAGCCCAAAACTGCATGCACTGCTCCAGGTATGGCCTCACCAGCACCCTGGACAGCTGCAACATAACCTCCCTGCTTGTAACCTCAATCCCTTTAGCAATGAAAGGCAACATTCCGTTTGCTTTCCTCAGTAATTGCTGTACCTGCAGACCAACCTTCTGTGATTCATGCACATGGATACGCAGGTCCCTCTATACACCAGCATGCTGCAACGTTTTATCATTCAAGTAATATTCCTTTTTGCTGGCACTCCCAACAAAATGGTATCACATTTATCAACATTGTATTCCATCTGCCAGATCTTTACCCGCTCACTCAAAGTATCTGTGTTCATCCACGAGGTTTCACAGTCCTCTGCATGCTTTGCTATGAAATGCATTTTCGTGTTATCTGAAAACCTTGACACACTACACGTTCTCCCCAACTCCAAACCATCTGTATCACTTGAGAATAATTGTGGCCCCAACACCGATCCCTAAGGCACATCACTAGGTATTGATTGCCAGCCAGAATGTCACTCCCTTACCTCACAATTTGCTTCCTGTTAGTCCAGTAAACCTCTATGCTGATAATTTACTGGTAATATCATGCACCTTTTTCTTATGCAGCACCTTCTTGTGTGGCAACATGGTGAAGACCTTTTGGAAATCTGGGTACACCATAGCCACTGGGGCCTCGTTGTCCACATTGCTCGTATTGTCTCCATAGATTTCCAAACGACTTGTTAATCATGACCTGTTCTTCATGAAACCATGCTGCCTCTGCGCAATGGGACGATTTCTATTGAAATGCTTTGCTATTTCTTCCTTGATAATACACTCAAGCAGTTTCCCCACTACACAGGAAAAGCTAACTGGTCTGTAATTCCCCATATTTTGTTTACGTCATTTTTTAAACAGTGGCGTCACATTTGCTGTTTTCCAATCTGCTGGGAAAACCCTGGAGTTCAGCAAATTTTATCAAATTGCCACAATTGCATTTACTCTTTCTCCTGCTATCTCTTCTAGAACTCTGAAATGCAAATTCATCACGGCCAGGAGACTTGCCTACCCTCAGCTCAGTTAGCTTGTGCAACACTATCTCTTCCAGAAGAATGATTGTTTCCAAGGTCCTCACCTACCTCCGTCTCTTTGGCAATTACGAGCAATTACCATGATGACAGATATAAAACACCTGTTCAATGTCTCGGCCATTTCGTCATATCTTGTGACTAAATGACCATTCCCATCCTCTGAAGGACCAAAATTTACATGATTCATTTAAAAATATATATATATATATTTATGGTATATACCATCATCTATCTATCTTTATATTCTGTACTTGTTTTTTCTTCTTCTCGTGTTCTATCATACTTTTGTTTACAGTTCATTTTGTGGCTTTCTGTTGACCTTTTATTTTTTCCCCAATCTTTTAGGTTTCCGTTGTTCTTGGCCACGTCGCATTACTTTTCTTTCAATTCGATAGTGTCCCTTATTTCCTTAGACACAATTGACAGGTTACCCATTTTCTTAGAGTCTTTCCTTGTCGCTGGAATATACTTTTTCCACGGAAATTAAAAATTTCCTTTGAAAATTCTCTACTGCTTGTCAACTCTCCCATCATGAAGTATTTGTTTTGAGGCGACTTTTGGCAACTCATCCCCCATTCTATTGTAGTCTTCCTTGCTGAAGCACAGCAACCTGTTATTGGATTTTATCTTCACACTCTCCATCTGCATTCTAAATTCAACCATACTGTGATCATTCCTTCAGTATGATGGGAATAATTATTCCTGTCTCATTGTACATGACCAGACCTACGATACCTTGCTCCTCACTATGCGTGCTTTTATTTTAGACTTGAAAGCATTCCCAAGTAGTCAAACCCAGACTCAGTGGATCCGCTGCTTTTAAGACATGCATGCAAAATAAAACAAGGACAGAATAAACTTGTTAAAGGAGTAGCATTGTCACAACACGAGAGTTGGGTCTTCATCAAAAATGTTTCTGAAAATCCACATCACTGCATCCATTGCTGCGCCATAATTTATTTCCCAATCAATTTCTCAAATATGATTGGCTTTTAATAAATCGGCAATGACTTTATCTATGTTCATTACTTTTACATTAATGTAATTTTCTAAGTTCCCTGAAAATGCGTCCTTTCTAATGTACTTTTGTATTGTCCTGATTGCTTTTTTGGTGCTAAGCAGACCTCTGTTTCCCTGCCTCTATCATAAATACTGGGGTTACATTTGCTGCTGTCAAATCTGTGAATTCAGCTCCAGAATCATCAAGCATTTGGAAGAGGATAAACAGAGTATTCATTGTTACCTTGGCCATCTCCCTTAGTAATCAACAAGAAGATTAACAGGTCATGGGTATTTATCATATTTCAGTCAAAATAATTTCTCCAAAACTGTTTATGTACAGATTTGATTCTGTTTACTTTTTCTCAGTAGACTGAGAAGTGCTTGGAGTTTACTTTTTGAAATGTTTTCTTTTGTGAAGGCAGAACAGAAGTGGTTGCTTCATAGTCCTGCCATTTTCCTATTTTCTGGTTTCAGCCTGAAAAGAAGATACATTGATTTTCTCTAACATTTCACCTTGGTATACTGTATGTTGAGAAGCTTTTATATTTCACTCTTGTTAATGTACGCTTCATAAACCCATCATTTCCTGTCTTAGGCTGCTCAGTGATTGATCTTCCACAGCCATACGATCACAGAAGCAATCTCTGTACACTCAGAAATACAGTACAATCTACATTACTCCCACTTTCATACATCAGGCCCATAACGTGAGTGTTTTGACACTTCAAGTGCTTGTCCACGTACCTTTTAACGGCTGTGCAATGACCCACAACAACTGCCCTCTCAAAAAAATGCACTCCAGATGCCAACATCCTCTGGGTGAAAAACCATCGTGAAATCCTCTCTAAACCTCAAACCCTTCACTTTAAAAGTGTGCTCATTTGTTCTTGACCCTCTGACTTAAAGGAACCGCTGCTGTCTATGTACCCTGTCCATGCCCTTCGTAATGTTGCTCTTCTGAATCACGTTCCCCTCAGTCTCCTCTGCTCCAAAGTAACCAACCCGAGCTTATCTAGCCTCCCTCCATAGCTGATATGCTCCATTCCAGAGAACATCCTGGTGAATCTACTCTGCGCCACATTCAGTGCAATCACATCCTTCCTGTAATATGGATCCCTGAACTGCACACAGTATTCCATCTTGGCCTCACCAAAGCGCTAAATAGCTCCTGTATTCTATGCCACGATTAGTAAAGGCTATGCCTTCTGTCTCCAATTACCTCTTTACTAAGCTATTACCCAGTCCCGACACATTCCGGGATGTGTAGAGAAGCACCCTCTGAACTTGCGAGTCTGCTTCCATTTATTGAGTCCTCCACTGTCTGGTTCCTTCTTCCAAAGTGCATCACCTCATATTTATCAGGGTTACATTCCATCGGCCATTGATCTTCCCATCTGACCATTCCATCTGCATCTTCCTGTAACGTAAGACCTTCCTCCTCACTGCCAACCACCCGAATAATCTATGTGTCAGACACAAACCTAATGATTACACTCACCCCATGCCCCTTCACGTTCACATTTATATCATTGATGAATACCACAAGTAATAAGGGACACAGCACTGACACACAAACAGTCTCCAACAACCACCTATTTTCTGCAATAGTTTCTCAAACACTGATCTCATACTCAATGGTCTGTAGTTCCTTGGTCAATCTTTCCAGCTCTTCCCATAAAGGGTGTTCTCCAGTCCTCGGCACCTTACCTGTGACCAGATTGCATTTAAACATTTTCATCAGCGCCTTTCATCCCTTGTCTCCAACAGCAGCCTGAGATGTAACTGAGCTGGACATAGGGACGTGTCCAATTCTATATCAGCCAAAACTATAAATCCCTGTACACATCTTACATCAATCTGCTCAAGAGCTTCTCAGTCCATCTTCTCAAATTTTGTTTCTGCATCCTCCTTCTCCCAAGGAAAACAGATGTGAAGCTCTCATATATCAATACATCAATGTTCACCAGCTTCACAAACAGATTCCTGCCTTGATCTGAGGCCAAGTTTCGTCAGCAGAAAACCTTGCTATCTGAGGGATTCATGTGGAGAATGTCCATTCAGTTTATGGGATCAGTATATTTTATTTCGATCAAGACATCAAAATTGTATACAATGCTCCGGGTACTGTCTAGGAGAAAGAGAGGACTGCAGATGCTAGAGATCAGAGCTTAACAATGTGTTGCTGGAAAAGCGCAGCAAGTCAGGCAGCATCCAAGCAGCAGGAGAATCGACGTTTTGGGCATAAGCATTCCTGAAGAAGGGCTTATACCCGAAACGTCGATTCTCCTTCTCCTTGGATGCTGCCTGACCTGCTGCGCTTTTCCAGCAACACATTTTTCAGCTCCAGGTACAGTCTCAACAGCACTCTGTGTAACTAGTGCAGAATGTTTTTACTGCTCGTCTGAACAAATTACTGCAGAAACTGGAATCTGTACTGAAACTAACACATGCTCAACATCACATTGAGTCAGGGCCCCAGCTATGCCTGCCTCTTCGTAGGATATGTGGAACAGTCCATCTTCTGCAACTACACTGGCACCACCACCCACCTTTTCCTCCGCTACATCGATGATTGTATTGGCGCTGCCTCGTGCTCCCACGAGGAGGTTGAACAGTTCATCCACTTTACCAACACCTTCCACCCCGACCTCAAATTCACCTGCCCCGTCTCAGACTCCTCCCTCCCCTTCCTAGACCTTTCCATTTCTATCTCGGGCGACGGAATCAACACGGACATCTACTATAAACCGACTGAATCCCACAGCTACCTAGACTACACCTCCTCCCACCCTGCCCCCTGTAAAAACGCCATCCCATATTCCCAATTCCTTCGTCTCCGCCGTATCTGCTCCCAGGAGCACCAGTTCCAATACTATACAGCCCAGATGACCTCCTTCTTCAAGGACCGCAGATTCCTCCCAGACGTGTTGAACGATGCCCTCCATCGCATCTCCTCCACTTCCCGCTCCTTGAGCCCCTCCCCTCCAACCGCCACCAGGACAGAACCCCACTGGTTCTCACTACCACCCCACCAACCTCCACATACAGCGTATCATCCGCCGTCATTTCCGCCACCTCCAAACGGACCCCACCACCAGGGATATATTTCCCTCCCCTCCCCTATCATCGTTCCGAAAAGACCACTCCTTCCGTGACTCCCTCGTCAGGTCCACACTACCCACCAACCCAACCTCCACTTCCGGCACCTTCCCCTGCAACCACAGGAAATGCAAAACTTGCGCCTACACCTCCTCCCTTACATCTCTCTAAGGCCCCAAGGGATCCTTCCATATCCGCCACAAATTCAACTGCACCTCCACACACATCATCTATTGCATCCGCTGCACCTGATGTGGCCTCCTCTATATTGGGGAGACAGGCCGCCTACTTGTGGAACGTTTCAGAGAACACCACTGGGACACCCGGACCAACCAACCCAACCACCCCGTGGCTCAACACTTTAACGCCCCCTCCCACTCCACCAAGGACATGCAGATCTTTGGAATCCTCCACAGCCAGACCATAACAACACGACGGTTGGAAGAAGAGCGCCTCATCTTCCGCCTAGGAACCCTCCAACCACAAGCAATGAACTCAGATTTATCCAGTTTCCTCATTTCCCCTCCTCCAACCTTGTCTCAGTCAAATCCCTCGAAGTCAGCACCGTCTTCCTAACCTGCAATCTTCTTCCTGACCTCTCCGCCCCCACCCCACTCCGGCCCATCACCTTCACCTTGACCTCCTTCCAGCTATCGCATCTCCATCGCCCCTCCCCCAAGTCCCTCCTCCCTACCTTTTATTTTAGCCTGCTGGACACACTTTCCTCGTTCCTGAAGAAGGGCTTATGCCCGAAACTTCGAGTCTCCTGTTCTTTGGATGCTGCCTGACCTGCTGCGCTTTTCCAGGAACACATTTTCAGATCACATTGAGTCAGGCAGCATCCGTAAAGAGAGAGCAAGTTAACGCTTTGTGTCTAGTTGACCCTTCATCGCCTGTATTCCCTTTAAATGAAGGCAAACGTAACTTTTACCTTCCCTGTTTGTATATGTTCCTCCCAATACCCTTTGCTTTAATGTTTTCTGCTAAGTTACTGTGTGTGCTGATTCAGAATCCTCCTGAATATTTGACTATATCGCATCCATTGCTTCTCTATGTTTAGGTCTACAAGATATTCCTTCAAACAAAATGTTTGTAAATAATAACTTTCCTTTCATAAGTGCAGAATAATTCTCTTGATGTTTGCTATTACTTTCTCATTGCTCAATATCACATTCGTTATGATGGATTGCAAAATATTACTTCCTGTGGATGACAAGTAAACTGGTCTGTAGTTTTCCACTCTCCCTCTTCTTCCCTTCTTAAATTGTTGCAATGCATTTCTATCCTTTCAAATTGAATATGGATAAATACAGACATCCACAATACAACCGATCTGTGTATTGCTGCTTTCACTGAAATTGCAGTATGAAGTACATCTGGTCTGTCAGATTTACCAATCCTCAATCCAGATATGTTGTCATATCCTATCACATCAGTAGTATGAATGATTTTAGTGTTTAGTTACAGACGTCCTGTGGTATTTCTGGGATATTTTCTGTATCTTCGTCCGTGAAAGCAGACATAATGTAATAGTTTCGTCTCCCTGTCAAGTTTCTGTTCTCTACAATAAATTATCCTGTCCACACATTCACCCTGCCACATTTGGCCTGGTTTTCATTTTCTTTTCAAATATGGACAGACACTTTTTGCCAGTATTTACCAAGAACAATAAAAACTCCAGCACAGGAACAGGCCCTTCGGACCTTCCAAGCCTGCACCGATCCAGATCCTCTTTCTAAACCTGTCACCTATTTTCGAAGCATCTGTATCCCTCTGCTCCCTACCCATGAATGTATCTGTCTAGATACATATTAAATGTAGCTATGGTGACCACATCTACCACCTTCACTAGCAATGCGTTTCATCTGCCAGTCTCTGTGTAAAGAACTTTCTGAACATATCTCCCATAATCCTTTTCCCTCTCATCTTGAATTCCTGACCACTAGAAATTGAGTACCCCACTCTGGGAACAAGCGTCTTGCTATCCACCATGTCTATACCTCTCATGACCTTCTGCTAATTTACCAAACCTCTCTTCATAGCCAGTTGCCTCCAATAACAAGGAAACATCCTGGTGAAACTCTCCTGCACCCTCTCCAAAACATCCACATCCTTTTGGTAAGGTGGTGATCAGAATTGTACGAACTATTCCAAATGTTGTCGAACCAAAGCGGTACACAACTGTAACATGACCTGTCATCTCTTGTCCACAATAGATTCCAACAGATTCCCTCCTGTGATGACAAGTTATCTGGTCTGTATTTCGCCACTTTCTCTTTTCTGCCCTTCTTGAAATGGTGGAATGCAGGAAGCAAAGTATGCTGTATGCCTTCTTGACCACTCTACGGACCTGGCCCTCTAAGGAACAATGGAACTGAACATCGAGATCTCTCTGTACATCAATGTTGCCCAGGACTTTTTCCACTTACCCTACAGTTCACTCTTGAATTGGATCATCCAAAATGCATCATCTCACATTTGTCCAGATTGAACTCTATTTGCCATTTCTCTGCACAACTCTCCAATCTATCTATTTTCTGCTGCATTCTCTGACAGTCCCCTTCACATTCTGCTACTCTACCAATCGTAGTGCCATTTGCAATCTTATTAATCAGACCACCTTTACCTTTCTTCAGTTCATTTATGTGTCATAAACAATAGCGGTCCCAGCACTAAACCCTGTGAGAAACTCCCTTCCACTGCTACTCTCTGTCTGCTCTGCCCAGCCTGTTCTCCATCCATTTACCTAGTAGACCCTGGACCCGTTGCAACTTCACCTTCTCCGTCAGCTTACCTCATCAAATGTGTGTGAGAGAGAAAGAGCGTGTGCGTGTGTGTGCGTGCACATGTGCGGACAAGGGTGGCGGGTGTGTGTGTCCTCGTTAAGACACAGATAGATTTGGCAGATCCCTTTCCCCACACAGACTCACGCTCTGGTTTCAGAGCTTCCACACTCTGCAGCCTCTGCTCCATTTATTGTTCATGTTACAGACCGAGAGACTGTAACTGCAGTCCCATGCTCCATCCTGAGTTGCATCACAAAATCCTCAGGTCTCCCTGAATGTCTGTGGCAGCTCACTGCACAACCTACAGCAAACCATACCCAACACCTCCACTAAATTTTGCACAACAGGAGTCAGTCAGAAGATTTTCATCGAGTCATAGAGTCACAGAGATGTCGAACATGGAAACAGATGCTTTATAAATCATGGTATATAAAATTAATGACTGAACATTGAGACTTACCAGGGACACCAATGAAAGCCAGGATTGGATAATAAAAATATTGAATAATATAAAGTGCATATTCGATCCGCCACCACAATGGGTTTCGATCATAATATGTAGAAAGAAGCCAAACATCCCAATATAAACTCCTGTCCATTCTTGAGACATTCCAGTTTCGTGTCCTCAGATTCTGAATCATTGTTGGAACATTCCAGACACTTGTGATCAGATTCTGATCTCTACCCACTGCATCTCTTGAGCTGCCGATCCCTGTTAATGCTGTCGGTGGTGCGCCCACTCATACCATGGAATAGCACATTCAATGGAACCCATTTATCATTAAAAGATGTAACCCCTCCACTGGGATAATTACAATCCATGGAGACTGGCATTAATAGCAGTCACTAAACAAACAGGCTCAGTTAACCCCTTCCTTATGTAATTTTTACTATCCCAATAAAAGGGAACATTTACACAGTCTGGGTGGAATAGATGGGCGCTGCTTCGGGATGGACCATAAATCTTTCGATCGGATTCTTCTTTTCCCGTGTATATGGGAGTAGTGCAAGAACACTGCAGGACTGTTTATATTACATACTGTTTATAAAGGAAGATAGAGATAAATAAACAGACCAGCTGCATAAGGTGACCAGTGGATACACTTGCATAGACAATAAACCTGTGTACACTATTCATTGCCCATTGGCGGTGTGCAGTGCTGCTCCTTCTGATATCATTCAGAGTATTGAGACTGCTGCTCAGGAACAGCAGAAGGTAATTCTGTCCCCATATGTCTGTCACAGAGGGACAGGAGGAGACCATCAGCCTCTCGACCCTGTTACAGATGGACAGTGGGTGGCCATAAAGTCTCTCAGGTCTGTTGCAGAGGGATAGGAGGAGATAATTCAGTCTCTTCGGTCTGTTGCAAATGGACAAGAGGAGGTCATTCAGCCCATTGAGCCTGTTCCAGAGGGACAGAAGGAGGCCATTCAGCCTCTCGGGTCTGTTGCAGATGGTCAGGAGGAGGCCATTCAGCCTATTGAGTCTGTTCCAGTGGGACAGAAGGAGGCCATTCTGCTTCGTGAGCCTGTTATTCAGTAACTACCAGTTTTAAAATACTTATGGAGAAGAACAGTCCTGTCATAAATGGTAAAGTTCTAAATTGAATCAGGCCAACTTTGAACGTTTTATGTGGGCAATTTCAAAAGCTGCTTCGGAGAAGCTCGTGGCAGGAAAGTGGGAGGCCTTCACAAATGAGCTGACAGAGTCTAGATAGAGTATGTTCCGGTTCATGAGCTATGCAAGGCTGGTCGGGAATTCTGGATGGCGAGCGGAATTGAGGTTCTGTTCAAGAAAAAGACGGAAGCATATGATAGGTACAGACAGTAGGGATCGAGTGAATTCATCGAGGAGTACCAGAGCTGTAGGCTAATACTCAAGAGGGAAATCAGGAGGGTAAACTGGAGGCATAAGATATCTTTCGAAAATAAGGTAAGAGACAATCCAAATAATTTCTACCAATACATTGAGGTCAAAAGAGTATCTAGGGAGAGGACAGGGCCATTTAAACATCAGCAAAGTGACCTATGCGTGGAACTACAGGAGATTGGTGAAATGCTACATCAATATTTTGAATCAATATTTACTGTGAAGTAGGATATGGAAGATAGAGAAATTGGGGAAATGAATGGTGATATCTTCAAAAGCGTCCATATTACAGAAGATGATGAGCTGGCCATCTTAAAATGAATGAAGTTACATAACTCCCTCTGACCTTTTATGTGACTGTTGGATAGGAACTTGGAAGTTCGTACAATGAAGGGCAGATAGGTTAGTCTGATCTTAGAGTAGGAGAAACTGCCGGCATAACATCAACAGCTCAAGGGCCCGTACTGTGGTGCACTGATCAGTGTTCTATGACCTGATCAGGTGTACCCCAGAATCTGATGGGAAGCTAGGGAAGCCATTGTTTGATATCTAGCTGAGATATTTTTTATCATGGACAGCCACAGGTAAGGTTGTGCCATTGTTTAAGAACAGTTGGTCAGGAAAAGTGAGGAAATTATAGACGTGGGCCGGATGTCATTAGTGGATAAGTTGTTGGAGGGGATTCTGAGGGACAGGATTTACTTGTGTTTGGAAAGGTAAATTTCAATCAACGATAGTCAACATGACTTTGCGTGTGAGAAATCTTGTCTCAATAATTTGATTCAGTTTCTTGAAGAAGTGATGAATAAGATTGATAAAAGCACAAAAATAGAACTGTGGAATAGAATATGGACTTTAATAAGGCATTCAAAAAGGTTCCGCGTGATAAACTGTTAAGCATGGTTAGATCGCATGTAGTACAGGGAGAGTCGTAGTTAATTCGCTCAGAGGTAAGAGATGAAGGTAATGCTGGTGCAGCATATTTTATTTGGACTGGGGGCCTGTGACCAACAGTGTATCACAAGGATCTAATGGATTTTGTCATTTATGTAAATGATTTGGATGTGAATATAAGTAGGAATGGTTTGTGAATTTACAGATAACACCAAAATTGGTGAGGTGGTGGACAGTAAAGATGGTTAACTCAGATTAAGACGGGACTCTGATAAGATGAACCAAAGTGCCAAGGAGAGGCTGATGGAGGTAATGTCAGACAAACGGATGGTGTAACATTTTTGTGAGCCAAATTGGGTCGGCACTGGAAACAGGCCATTTGGCCCATCGAGTCCACACTGACACTCCAGATAACATGCTGACCAACACACCCATACGTTACCCCAGTAATTCTACATTTCCCTAATCCGCCTAACCTGCGTATCCCTGGATACTGTGGGGCAGTTTAGTGAGGCCACTGAACCTATCCTGTGTATTTTTAGACTGTGGGAGGAAAACCAAGTACCCGAAGGAAACCCACACAAACACGGTGATAAATTGCAAACACCGCAGTCATTGGTATCCTAACGCAGTTTTGAAAGCCACTTTGCCACCTAACGACCATCAGGGAGAGTGACTGATTTCTCTCACTTTCTCTGGATCTGTCACATCAGATGATGTCAAATTCCAGCGTGGTGCCTCTGTCAAGCCCTCCTTTACCTTCACCCCAGGATTCACATTCCAATGGACAGGGCCTTAATCTGTAACTGACACATTGCCTGCACATCTACCCTCACCTCTTCCCCACCTTTCCAGATCACGTTTTCCATTAATACTGCGCATGCAAGATAATTGCTGATCTAAAATAAATCAAAGAGCTGTATACTATGGAGATCGGTAAATTTTACTGTTCTGATGACGACTCCCCAGATTTGAAACATTGACTCTGCTCTCTTCTGACAAAGGATTGCGAGAAAGTGACAACTGCAAATTCTAAAGTGAATTCCTGATGAAGGGTTTATGACTGAAACATAGTCTTTCCTGCTCCTCGGATTCTCCCTGACATGCTGTGCTCGTCGGGGGCCACATTTTTTGACTTTCTTCCTTCAGCTGCAACCAGACCCGTTGAGTTTTTCCTGCCAATTCTTGTGTATCTAATTTCCTGTTTATAACATAAACAAAATTTTCCCTGCACCATTGACTTCCATGCACATCTCCCACCAGTGTTTGTTTCTCCTTCTTGGTTCTAAGCTGCAGTCAAACTGTTTCTGTATAAACTGAGCACCATGGTGAGATGAATGGTAGATTCAGCGAGATTTTTCTTGAGACCTTTCTCGATGTTACAAAATCTCGCTGCATTTTGTTCGAAAAACGCATGGATCAGAAAGGCTGAGAAGGATATGGGCCAATACAGGGATATGGAGTGACTGTGGACTGAATGTCATGGAAAGATATGTTCACAGGTTTGAGAATTCTGAATGTAGACATGTCGATTGCATCTGGCAACATAAGCCAACATTGCCAGGAATGATGGGTGAATGGGATATTGGTGTGAGTTCAGATGATGGAGAGTTTTGGATGAGGATTTGTGCTGCAACTTTGTACCTGGGAGTGGGGTCTGCAGAGTCTTTAACTCTGGGCTGAATCGAACACTAATTTCTCTCAGTATCATTTTCATTGAGTAACTGAGGTTATGTCTGTATGAGACTGAACAAGTTTCCTGGTGTTATCTGATCGAACTCACCTCATTAATTACTCACCCTACCGCATGGTGTCCCTGTCATTCAATGCCACTCCCACTCATCATGGTTGGAGGTACTCACCATCGCTGGAAATCCCTGGATATTCCGTGATCCCTGGTATTGATGCCAAAAATAAAGGCCAGTGGGCAAATAATTCAGCTTTCTCAGTTCGGAGCTGCCCTGCCCAGTTTAGGCCGAGCATGGCAGATAAGACAATAGATAATACACAATAAACAATAGGTGCAGGAGCAGGCCATTCCATCCTTCGAGCCAGCATCAACATTCATTATGATTATGGCTGATTATCTACAATCAGTATCCTGTTCCTGCCTAATCCCTGTAACCTTTGATTCCACCATCATTAGGAACTCTATCCATCCATAAGGGGCAATTACACTCGACAGGGGCAATGATGTCCTGTTAGACAGGGTAGTAGAGAGCGGGACGATTCTCTTCTCAAAGGGAGCCACACCACCAGACCCACCAAGCTCAACCACCCAGCTCAGCGCAATATCTGTGGTCTGAAGAAATGTCCCTATTACAGGACAAGCATCAATAAACTTTCCCGCCCTGTGAGGATAAGGGCCATTTTATTCTTTCTGCTCCCGCACACTCACTGTATATCTGTTATAGCACCGACCTCTGCACAAGGCTCATGTTCCAACATTCTCACTGCTGCAGGCAACACATCCCCCTCCTCTCTCTCTCTCTCTCTCTCTCTCTCTCTCTCACTCTAGCCTTTGTGATACCCCCACAAATTTATAGAATACTCTGGAGAGTGCAGATTATGGAATGTTCCAGATAACATTCCAAACAATTCCCAGTTTCAGGCGAATGACAGTGGACCAGTGTGCAAAACATGAGAGGAAGGAGCAGTGTTTTTTTAAAATTAAAATTACATGCACACGAAATTGAAGTCCATCATGAGGCCATTCCGTACTTCAAATGTGCTGTACCATTTAATAAGATCGGGAGTGATCTAACTGTCTCCTGAGATCAATGTTACAGCAACTTTCAGTCATTCAGTCTCCGGCTTCCTGTCACTGACCAGATGACATTTTTATCCTGGGTTTCCTCAAGCGTGTGTTCCTGAGACATTTCCCATAGGGGCGGACTCTCCTACCAATATGTCCCATCAGCTTTCTATTTTCATGTAATAGTAAGCATGCTTCGCACAGACCAATCAGAAATATACCGTCATTTAATAGTTGTCGATGTCTAAACACAATTATTATTCTGGTTATTTTGCTTGTGTCACCTTATTGCATTCAGCTCAGGATAGCATCTAAACACTTGTTTCCACAATTTCCAGCAGAAAACATTTTTATCTTCAGCTGGTACCTTGACCGTTACCTGAATTGTACCTTTTTCCTTGTTATGCAAGTTTCTCTTGCCCTTTCTCTGTGAGTGTTTCTGTCTGAAACAGTTACACAGGCTCCCACTCAGTTGGCTGGACGACTGGTTTGTGATGCAGAGGGAAGCTAATAGCGCAAGTTCAATTCCCCATACTGACAGAGGTCACCATGGAGGGGACGTTCTCTCAACCTCCAGGGTTTAATTCCACTTTCCTGCTAACCCCTCATATCCCTCAAATCCCTGATATGTCAAAAACCAATCCAGCCCATCTGTAAATACATTCAGTGACTCAGCCTCCACAACTCACTAGTGAGTGAAATTCAGACTTCACGACCTTCTGAAAGAAAACATTTCTTTGTATATCAGTTTGAAATCGATATCCCTTATTCTGTCTCTGAGTTTGAGACTCTGCCCAGATCTGGAAACACATCCTCAGCATCTACCTTGTCAAGTCCCTTCTGTATCCTTTATGTTTCAGTAATATCACACTCATTCATTTCAAGCACAATGAATAATCGCCTCACGATTTTAGATGTATTCAACAATTCAACCCTTTCATACCAGGAAACTGCGTGGGTTCTCGTTACTTGCTGCAACACCATGCTCACTTTATGTTTCATACACAGGAACACTCCAATCCCTTTGTACTGCCCCTTTGTTGGAAGTCTTCTTCATTAAATAACAGCCTGCCTTTTGGTTCGCAGTGTCATCCTCAAACTCGGATACATATTGCATTCAGCTCCCGCCGTCGGGCTGTCAGAATAGACTATAAGTAACTGCTGCCATCGGACTAGTATTTCTGATACCCCAGTCTTTATCATAACGATCCATTAATCCTGACTCTCCGATGTCTATGTGCTAACCACCCGTCATCCCGCGCTAATACATTGTTCGTAACACTATGAGCTTGTCTTGTGTAAGAACCTTTATTTTGTGATGCCTCGTGGAAGATCTCTGATAAGCCACATGCCTACCAGTTCTCCTTTATCAAGTCCGCATGTTACATTTTCAGGACTCTCAGAATAACTTTGCAGGCAAAATATAGTTTCTCATTCACAAAACCATGCTGACTCTGCGTGAAGCTTTTCTAAATGCCCTTCAATTCTTCCTTTAATAATAGACTTTCGCAGATTCCCAGTAATAATGTTCAGGCTAAATGTTTCCTGCTTTCGGTCTCGCTCTTTTCTTGAAGACAGGCGACACATTGGAGGTTCTCCAGTTTCGCTGGAATACTCCTGAAATCCAGAGAGTTATGAAATCTTTCACACAGTTCCACCAGCCACTTTGTAACCAATTCTTAAAAAAAACAACTGAATTGCTGCTGACCGGTCTACCCTACTCTTATCTGTTTGTCAAAAAAACTTTGTTCCTTTTGTTAGAGATAGTTCAAAAACTTGCCTCCTATTAACATTTTGTTTATACCATTAAAATGTTTATCGTGCCTTCCCCTGTGAGGAACAATGCAAAGTACTGTTGTAATTTTTTGCCTGTTCCCTGTAGCCAGTTCCCCAGTCATATCCTCCAAAAGACCTCAATATACTTTCATTCCTACCTAAGGTCACGCACTCATTTTGAACATCTTTTATATACACAGAAAAGTTTGTGATGCTTGTTTTAATATTTCTTGCCAATTTACTTACATCGTATCTTTTGTTCCCCCTTTTCCTCGCTTTCTAGATTCATACAGTTACATCACACACAAGCAGACCCTTTTGTCCAACTTGTCCATGCTTAACTAAACTAGTCCCATCTGCTTTCACGTGTCCCATATGCCTCTAAACAGTTCCCATTTATGTGTTTGTCTAAATGTCTTTTAAATGTTGTAGCTGTGCTTTCATCTCCCACTCTTCCTCTTGCAGGTCATTCCGTACACACATCACCCTATATGTGAAACAGTTGTACCATTGGCCCTTTTACATCTTCTCTCTTTCACCTTAAAGTGATGTACTCTATGTTTGAACCCCTCACCCCTCACCCCTCTCCGGGGGAAAATACCTTGGCTCTTCACCCAATCCATGCCTCTCATGATTGTATAAACTTCTATAACTTCACTTTTCAACCTCCTCCACCCCATCTAATGCTAACTTCAAGAGCAAACATTTAATCATAAGCACTGCAAATTTGAAACAATATTCAAAATGACAGGTAAACAACACAGACAAAACTTTATACTGTGATTTATTTTTTTCTCAAAGTAACAACACTAAGACAGCGTGAAACCCTTTCCATGCCATTAGGAAGTCAAACACTTGAATCCATTGTCGAAAGAGAGTGATGATCCCTACACTGAAAGCGTATGTCTTGCCAAATCCAAGTAAGAAAGGGAATTCTTATCCCACACGGTAAGCATGCAGTTGCCTTTAGCAGAGTGAGATGAAGGCAAAGTATACTTGTTGAAATTTGGATCACAGTGTGAATTCATTGCAAAGGTTGGGGGGGCGGGGTTGGCGGGGAGGAGTGTTTTCAATAAGTAAACTCCCAGAAGGAAACTTTCCGGAATGAGATGTGAGTGGGAGGTGTAAAACAACATGAATGGAGAGGCCGAGTCACACTGAGACCAGAGGCAAAGTGGCAGCACAAAACATAGCTTGATGCTCGTGTAGGGAAGGTAGACCTGGTCAAAAAGCCTCAAATAGGAACCATAATATGAGAGAATGTGCTCTGTAATTGGAGAGGGATAACCTTGAACCAGGAAGGGGAGATGAGCAGGGAGGAGGATGGAGCAGCAATGGCAGGTGTTTCTGGGAGTAATTCAGGAAGCCCAGCATCTGCTCGTGGTCCCTGAAATATACACCCTAAATCTGGGAACACACTAATGCTCGTTAATTTGCAATTGAATGCTATACTTGGCAGATTTTGTCAACCACGAGCAGTTCATCTTCTTCCAAGTCCTACTTTTTGAACAGAATCAATAATTGCTGAGCGTCGTGGGATATCTGCTTGAATGTCTGCTCCTGTATGTCTACTGATCTTCCTCTGGGTCTATTTCCACATCCCTCTTCAGACCGGATGTGAGATTTGATCCTCAATTTAAATGTTTGGTTCTTTTCAATCATTCAGGAGGAACTGCTGCATGTGGCTGAATACACGATCAGCGGAGGCTGACTCCATTCTCCCAGTTTCTCCATCTCTGTTGTTTCTGTTTGATGATGCCACATTCCAGTGAACTGCCTCTGAAGTGACCTCCTGTTTCTTCAAACCAGAAATCCCCCAACTCTGGTGGACAGGGCCTTCAGCTGTCACTCTCCCATCGCCCACAGTATCGCCTTCAGTTTGTCCCCTCTTTCCCAGAACAATGATATACCTCCCCTTGTCATTCCTTCCTACTGAACTACAATCCACATTCATGGAATCATACTTTGCCACTTCCACCACCTCCAGCAGGACTACACCTTCAAACACATATTCCCCTCCCGTCCACTATCAGCATTTCACGGGGACCATTCCTTCTGTGACATCCTCCATCTCCCTGAACACTTCCCCACTCTCCCCATGGCACCTACTCATGCAATTGCAGAAGGTGCAACAACTGCCCATTACCGTTTTCACTCCTCATTGTACAAGGCCCCAATCACAATTTCCAGTTGAAGCAGCATTCCACTTGTATTAGTTCAATCCAGTCTCCTGTCATTGCTGCTCACAATGCAGTTTCCCTTACACTTGTAGACCAAATAGAGACTGTTTTGAGGAACACTTCCACTCTGTCTGTAGGAATAATCCTAACCTTCCCCTTGCTTCATATTCCAATAACCTACGTTGTTCTCATGTTGACTTTTCGTTCCTGAGCACCTGTAATGTTTCAAAGAAACATAACCCAATCTTGAGTAACAGCTCACTTTACACTTTGGTACATTACAGCCTGTAGGAGTTAATATTCAATTCCATAATTAAACAGCCGGATCCATTATGGCTATTCTCCATTTTTCATACATTCTGCTTCCTGGTTTCCCTATGACCTTGTCTGTGACTTGTTTATCTTGCACTCAATAGAAAGAAGCCATTTCTCCCATTTATACTATAATTTACATCCATTTTACATCTGTTTCACGTTCACCACAATTAAAAGCTCATTCCTTTGTGGCATTGCACATCCACATGCTCTGTTTCCCATCATCCCTCGTCCACTTTTGTCAAGGGATTAAGGAGTTCTTTTCAGTTCTGAATAAGGGTCACACTGGACTTGAAACACAGTCTCTGTTTCTCTGTCTCCACAGATTCAGGTCGATCTGCTGAATTTCTCCAGCAATTTCTGGTTTTGAACAGCTTGAAAGACGTGTGTCCAAGGCGCTCAAATGCCCTGTCCATCATGGAGCGTCATGCACCGGGGAGTGAACAATAACGCAAGATGTAAACATTCATTGGTTCTGAAACGACATAAGACTGGAATCATTGATGCTACAGAGTTCTTAATGAAGACCATGGAGAGAATCAGAGGGAAACACATTCAACCGAAGCACCGAAGGTGGCACAACTGGAAGGGAAAAGATCCATATGAATGTTAGTACTAGAATCGCTAGTGTGCAAACAGGGTCTTCGGCCCAACAAGTCCACAACAATTCTCTGAAGACTAAACTAACCAGACCCACTCCCATATCCTACACTTACCCCTGACTAATAGACACAACCTACGCATCCCTGAACACTATGGACAATTTAATAAGGCCAATGCACCTAGGCTGCATGTTTTTGGACTGTGGGTGGAAACAGAAGCATTGGAATAAATCCACGTAGACACGGGGAGAACATGCAAACTCCACACAGATATTCGCCGAAGGATGGAATCGAACTTGGGTCCGTAGTGTTGTGAGGCAGCAGCGCTAACCACAGACGTACGGTGCTGCCTGGCGGAATATTCTTTGATTCTTTGGGGTTTTGAGAATCATGACAGTTAAGAGGTGTGACATCATGGACAAACGCTCAGAAGAATGAGAGTTCAAAAATGGAAGTATTACCACATCCGAAACAAGAGTAGGTCATGGAGAAGGGGTCTCGGTGAATGGGTCTCGGTGTGAACTTGGGGATAGACAGCTGAATTGCAATGCAGAAATTGCAGCTCAAAACTGGGAATTCATGTGGTACTGACGATCATAGCTGGAGGGAAGGAGAATTGTAGTGAATCATAATCTGTAACTTTATGCCCAGGATAATCCTTCAGTCTACCATTCCCATTAAACTGATCGATGTTTCAGAGACGAGTTGGGGAATGTACTAGGGTCAGAACCATGTATACCTAAAACTGATAACAATCCAATTAAAGCTACCACACGTGACCAGTGTACTTACATTTCAAACAGCAGGACTAATATCTGATAGAGAGGGAGAAATGATTACAAAACAAACAGATCAGATAGACGCTCCTCAGTTCTGCTACATCCAGTCAGAAATGGCGTTGAACTATGAAACAACTGACGATTAAAGAGGACACCACAAATATTATTTTAAAACAACATTGTTCAATGGGATTAGGGCGTCACTGTTCAGGTCATCATTTATTGCCCAGAGGGTAGTTAAGAGTGAACCACATTGCTGTGGGTCTGGAGTTACATGTGTCCAGAGCAGGTATGGATGGCAGTTTCCATTCCTTAAGCACATCGGTGAACCAGATGCGTTTGTTTTACAATCAGCAATTGATTCATGATCTCATCATTAAACTCTTAATCTGAAACATGTATTGGATTTGAATTCCACCATCTACTGTAACAGGATTCGAACTCAGGTCACCAGAACATTACTGGGGTTGTTAGCCTAACATCTCAGCAGCTATTGCTGAGGCTATTGCTCTACCATTCCTCGAAAGAATGGAACATTTATGTACATCAGTGTAAAAGAAAAGAATGCCGTGTCTTCACCATCCTCAGCCAGAAGTGTTGCTTGAATGACGCCCACAAAATCACAGAATCCAGTCTTCAACCAATTCGATCAGCTGCACGTGACATGAAGAAACAGCTGAACACAGTAGATATGACAAAGGCAACGGGCCCTGACACCATTCCTGCAACAGGACTGAAGACTTGTGCTGCACAACAAGTCGTGTCCCTGAGGACGCTGTGTCATCCCAGCTCCTACTCTGACATCTCCCTGGCAATGTGGAAAATTACTCAGCTATGTCTCATCCCCTAAGAAGCGAATAATTACAAGCTGACCAATTACCACCCCCTCAGTCTCATCATGACAATCAAATTGATGCGCGCTCTCTCTGCCAGGGATGACAAGCAGCAAAGAAATAACCAGCTCAGTGTGGTTTCCCATAGGTCCCCATGTGGAGATGATGTGGAAATTTCACTGGATTGCTAATCTAGACCAGGTGAATGTTTTGGCAGCTGTTGGATGTTAGAAATAATTAATCAAATATCGAGATGTAAAATCTGGTGCCAGTTATACTGACATTGAAGCCCATGTCAATTGTCAACATAAATGTTCTTCCCCATTGTGCATTCAGGAAGTGAATCTCCCGTGCTTTCCTAGTCTTGCCTAAATGTGACTCCAGATACACAGCCATGTGATAAACTCATCAGTGGTCTCCGAAACTGCCAAGCAAGGCCGTTGTATCAAACTGTTCCGAGGTCTTAAATGATGAACCCGGACAGAACACTGGACACCAGCATCTGTATCGGAAAAGGGAACGGGAAACACAGTCTTGTCGACCCTTCAGAGACCTCCTTCCTAACATCTGAGAGTTTGTAACAACATTTACAGAGCTTTACCACAGGCTACACAGAAACATCAGGAAAGGGGTAGGTCATCCAAAACATTGAGCATTCTCCACTCTAGTTTTTGGCCAAATATCTCTTCAATTGACTTTGTCCAAACACTGTATACTCTGTATCCTTTGAAGTGATTAACTACCCGGATAAAAAATGAAATAGAAACTTCGGTCCGTCAATTTGGTGAAGAAGTCAACAGAAGTATACACATAAGTATCTTCACAGAGCAACAGGTTTATATCAATTCCTTTTGAAATGTTAACCATTATTTTATTTTTCCAAACAATGTGCTCAATGTCACGTGTATCCATGTTGTTCTTCACCTGCCACGTATTTGCCCATTCACTCCAATTTTCTCAATCCCCTTTGAACTTCATTACACCCTGATCACACACTCACAATCTCAATTTGGGGCCATCAGCAGCTTTGGAAAGATTACATACAATGCCCTTGAACAAATGTTTGACATGCTTTCTGAATAGCTGGGGTCCACACATCAATTCCTGGATTATCATGCTAGTCATTAATTTCCACTCCAAAATATATAGAACTGTTTATACTGATGCACTTTTTCCTTTAAACTCTCCCATTCTCAACCCATGCAGTATATTAGATCTAGCTGTTACACACTGATATGGACCAGGACAGACCTCCTCAAATCATTTCAAGGAAGTAGCGCAGACCCAACCTTTGCTCATTGACTTAAGCAGGTGTAACGTGGATATTCCAGGTGTGATGCAGCTGAATGTAACACAAACACAAGAGGATAAAAGATAGAATAACTTAACTATCTGAAAAATCAACAAATTATCTCTCAACTCCGGACTCAACACAGTGAAACTCTTCTGCACCCAACCCAGTGCCAGTACATTCTTTCTCAAGCAAGGCGGCTTAACCTTCATACAATACTCTAGGTGTGGCCTCACCAGCACCCTGTACAGCTGAAAAATAACTTACCTGATTTTTAATTGAATCCCTTCAGCAACGACATACAATATATCATTTGCCTTCCTCAGTTCATGCTGTACCTGCAGACCAACCTTGTGTGATTCATGCACATGGGCACCCAGGTCCCTCTGCAGAGCAGCATGCTACAACGTTTTACCATTTAAGTAATAATCCTTTTTTACTGGTAATCCTAACAAAATGGATGAATTCACACTTACTGACATCGGATTCCGTATGCCAGACATTCGCCTACTCACTCAAAGTATTTGTGTTCCTCTTAAAAAGTTTCATAGATCTCTGCACACTTTGCTCTGCAACTCATCGTCGTGTCATTTGCAAACATTGACAAACTACGGATGTTCCCAACTCCACATCATTCATCTAAATTGTGAATAATTGCAGTCACAACACTGATCCCTGAAGCATGCCACTAGTCACTGATCGCCAGATATGAATAGCACTCATTTAGACCGACCCTTTGCTTCCTGTTCGTCAACCAATGTTCTATCCATACTAATGCTTTATCATAACGCCATCCATCTTTATCTTCTGCAACAGTTTACTGTGCGCCACCTTTTCGAAGACCATTTGGAAACCTAGATACACAACATCCACTGGGGCCACATTGTCTACCTTGATCATAATGTCTTCATAAATTTCCAAAAGACATGTTCAGCATGACCGATCCTTCAGGAACCAATGCTGTCTGCGCAATGGGCCGATTTATATCAAAATACCTTGCTATTTCTCCCTTGATAATACACTCATGCATCTTCCCCATTACACAGATAAAGCTACCTGGTTTATAATTCCCCATCTCTTATCTACCAGCCTCTTTAAACAGTGGCGTCTCATTTGCTCTTTTCCAATCTGCTGGGACTGCCTCAGAGTTCAGCAAATTTTAGAAAATTACCACAATTACACTTGATATTTCTCCCGCTATGTTTTTAGTACCCTGGGATGCATTTCATTCGGGGACTTGTCTGCATTTAGATCCATTAACTTACCCAAAACTACCGCCTCCGTCATAATGATTATGCACATGTCCTCACCTACCCTCATCTCTTTGTCAATTACTTGCATGTTATAAGTGTCTTCCACTAGGCAGATTGATACAAAATGCCTGCTCAATGCCTCGGTCATTTCATCATATTGTATAACTAAATGCTGTTTTTCTAAAGGACCAACGTTAGCCACTCATGTTCATTTTATATATTTAGGGAATCATCTGCAATCTCTTTTCACGCTCTGAGCTAGTTTTTTGTTTGTTTTCTATCCTACTTTTCTTTATAGCTCTTTTCGTGGCTTTCTGTTGACCTTTAATGTGTTTCCAATCTTCTGGGTTCCTGCTGTTCTTGGCCACTTTGCATGCCTTCTCTTTAAACTTGGTAGCCTCGCTTACTGCTTAGACACCAGATGCAGATTACCTCTTTTTTAAAGAGTCTTTCCTTTTCACTGAATATAATTTTACTAAGGACTTTGAAACAGTCCTTTGAAAATCCTCCACTGCTAGTCAACTCTCACTATAAAGTCTTTATTTCCAATCGGCTTTAGCCAAGTCCGCCCTCATTCTATTGTAGTCTCCCTTGTTTGAGCACAGGACCCTGGGATTGGATTTTATCTTCACACTCTCCATCTGTATTTTAAATTCAACCATACTGTGATCATTCCTTCCAAGTTGATTTCTAACTATGAGGTCATTAATTATTCCTGTCTCATTACACAGGACCAGAACTAGCATAGCTTGCTCCTTATTGTACGTGCTTTTATTTTAGAGCAGTCAAACTCAGACATTTTGGATTCACTGCTTTTTCATGTTTGAAAAAGAAACAAGGGCAGCATGACCTTGTTAAAGGAGTAGCATTTTCACAACAGTAGACTTGGGACTTCATCAAAACGTTTCTGAAAATGCCAATTCACTGCATCTGTTGCTTAGTCATAATTTATTTCACAGTCGGTTTCTCAAATATGATTCGCCTTTAATAATTTGGCACTGAGTTGATCCATGTTCATTACTTTCAAATTAATTTAATTCTCAAATTTCCCTGGCAAAGCATTTTTTCTAATAGACTCTTGTGTTGTCCTGATTGCTTCCTTGATGCTAAGCAAACTGTAATTCCCTACTTTCTTCTGCCTCATTTTGAAATACTGGGGTTATATTTGCTGCACTCAAACCTGTCAATTCAATCATCAGGAATTTGGAAGACAGTAAGCAAAGTATACATTAATAACATGGCCACTTCCTTTAGGAATCATGGATAATGATTATCAGGCCATGGGGATTTATCAGATTTCAGTCGAAATATTTAGTCCAAAACTGATTATTTGCTGATTTGATTGTATTTCCTGTCTTTTCTCAGTAGACTGGGAATTGCTTGGAAGTTTTTTTTTCTTTCATGAAGGCAGAAAATAAGTAGTTGCTTCGTAGTCTGCCATTTTCCTGTTCTCCATTCGCTGGTTTTAGACTGTGAGGAAGCTACGATTATCTTTGCCAACATTTCATCTTGATATATTGTACTTTGAGAAGCTTAATGTTTCACGCTTGTTTAATATACTCTTCCGAAACCTATTACTTCCAGTCTTAAGCTGTTCAATGATAAACCTTCCACAGCCATACAATCAAAGAAGCATAGCCTGTGTAGCATCAAAATTACATCACGATCTATACTATTCCAACCTTTCTACATAAGTCCCATAGTCATGAATGTTTTGCCACTTCACGTGCTCGTCAAAATACATTTTAATGGGTGAGAGGTGGCCCGTGATAGCTCACGACCACTCTACCCACCTCAGGAGGTGCGTTCTGGACCGCATCACCCTCTGGGTGAAAAACAATCCCTGAATCTTCTCTAAACCTCTAATCCTTGCCTTTAAACGTGTGCTCCCCTGTTCTTGGCCCTTTGACTAAAAGGAACAGGTGCTGTCTACCCACCCTGTCCATGTCCATCGTATTCTTATCCATCTGAATCACGTCTCCCTCAGCCTTCTCTGCTCCAAAGTAATCAAATGGAGCTTATGGAACCTCTCTCTATAGCTGATACGCTCCATCCTTGGGAACATCCTGGTGAATCTTTGTACCCCCTCCAGAACAATTACATGCTTCCTGTAATGGGGCTCCCAGAACCCTAAATAGTATTCCATCATGGCCTAACCAAAGTGCTACATAGCTCTAGCAATCTATGCCTTGATGAGTAAACACTATGCCTACTGTTTCCAATTATTTCTTACGTAACCTTTGATCTTCCCCCGTTACGTTCACGGATGTGTGGAGAAGCACCCTCTGAGCTTCCTGGTGTGCTGCCATTCATTGGGTACTCTCCTGTCTGGTTCCTTCCTCCAACGTGCATCACCTCATATTTATCAGGGTTACATCTGTCATTGATCCACCCATCTGACCATTCCATCGGTATCTTCCTGTAACATAAGAACTTCCTCCTCACTGCCAAACATCCAGCAAATATGTGTATCAAACAAGGACTTGCTTATCACGCTGCCACTCCCCCTCCACATTCACACCTACATCATTTACAAATACCACAAATAATAAGGGACACAGCGCTGATCATTGTGGTACATCAGGGGACACCGTTCTCCAGTCACTCGAACAGCCTTCTACCACCACCTTTTTTTTTGGCAAAATTTTCTCTAACACTGATCTGAACACACTGGTCTATAGTTCCCTGTTCTATCTCCACAACCCTTCCTATAAACGGTGCTGTCCAGTCCTCGGGCACCTCACCTGTGACCAGATTCTATTTAAACATTTGCATCAGCGCCTTTCATTCCTTGTCTCCAACAGCAGGCTGAGATGTAACTGATCGATACCTGGGGATTGGTCCAGTTTTATACCAGGAAAAATCATCAATCCCTGCTCACATCTTACATCAATCTGTTTTAGAGCCTCCCAGTCCATCTTCTTGATTTCTGTACCTGCCACCTCTTTTCCCCAAGTAAAAAGACGTGAAGTTCTCATATAACAATCAATCAGCGTTCTCCAGTGTCAAAGACAGATTCCCGCCTTGATCCCAGACCAAGTGTCCTCAGCAGACCGTTGTACCATCTGAGAGATTAATCAGGAGAATGCCCATTCAGTATATGTGATCAGTATATTTTACTTGGATTAAGACATCAAAATTGTACAGGTACAGTACAGGTACAGTCTCATCAATCCTCTGTATTACGAATGCAGAATGTCTTTACTTCTATTCAGAGCAAATCATTGCAGAAGCTGAATCGGTATTGAAACCAACACATGCTAGAGATCACAGTGAGTCAGATAGCATCGTAAAGAGAGAGCAAGCAGATACTATGAGTCTATTTGATTCTGCATCGTCTGTATTCAGATTCCATTTAAATGAAGGCGTTTAAAGGGGCACAGCTCTGACACTTGTGGCACAGCAGCGTACATCGGTCTGCAGTCACACAAACAACCTTCTACCACCACCTATGTTCTCCAATAGTTTCTCTAATGCTTACCTTCCCCGTTTGCATATGTTCCTCCCAATGCACTTTGCGGTAATATTTTCTCCTAACTTACTGTGTGCTGATTAAACCTCTTTCTGAATATCTGACTGTACCATATTCACTGATTCGCCATTGTTTACATCTGCAAGCGATATCTTCAAAAAAACTTGTAAATTATAACTTCCCTTTCATAAATGCAGATCAACTCTCGCGAAATTTGCTATTGCTTACTCAGTGTCTAATAGGTTGCAACAGATTCCCTACTGTGGATAACAACTAACTGGCCTGTAGTCCTCCACTCTCCCACTTCTTCCCTTTGTAAATCATTTGAAAGCATTTATAACCTTCTGAGGTGAATACAGAAAATAATAAGTGGTCCCTATTACAATCAACATGTGTATTGCTGTTTACTCTGAAATTTCAGTTTGAGTTATATCTGGTCTGTCAGAATTACCAATCCTCATCCCAGTTATGTTTCCAAATACTACCTCGTAACTCTATATGAATGATTTTAGTCTTTAGTTACAAAGGTTCCATGGTGACTTGATATTTCTGGGAGATTTTCTGGATTTTCCTCTTTGAAGACAGATGCAATGTCACTGTTTCATCTCCTTGTCATTTTTCTGTTCTCTACAATAAATTCTCGTATCCACACATTCGCTGTGCCACATTTAATCTTGGTTTCATTTTCCTTTCAAGTATCAACAGACGTTTTTCGCCAGTATTTACAACTAACAAAGAAAATCAAACCACAGGAACAAATCCTTCAGCCCTCCAAGCCTGTGTCAATCCAGATCCTCTATCTATGCCTGTGGTCTATTTTCTAAGGTTCTGTATCTCTCTGCTCCCTACCATTCATGTATCTTTCCAGATACATATTAAATGAAGCTTTCGTCCCTGCCTCTACCACCTCCACTGGCAATGCATCCCAGCACCCATAACCCTCTGCGCAAAGAACTTTTTGAGCATATCTGCAATAAACTTTTCCCCGTTCATCATGAATTCTTGACCCGTAGTAACTGACTCCCCCAATCTGGGAATAAGCTTCTTGCTTTCTAGCCTGTTTACTCCTCTCATGGTTTTGTAGACTCAGTCAAGTCCTCCCTGAACCTTCGTCTTTCTAATGAAAATAATCACAATCTACCAAACCTCTCTTCAAATTTAGTTCCCTCCATACAAGGCAACAACGTGGAGGAAATCCTTTGCACTCTTTTCAAAGCATCCAGATCCTTTCAGTAATGTGGAAACCAGAACTGTTCGCAGTATTCTGAATGTGGCCGAACCAAAGTCCTATACAACGGTAATATGGCCTGCCTGCTTGTGTACGCAATAGATTCCAACAAATTCCCTCCTGTTGGTGACGAGTTAACTTGTCTGTAGTTCTCCACTCCTTAAATTGTTAGAATTCAGGAAGGAAAGTATGCTGTATGTCTTCTTGATCATTCTATCGACCAGGAGAAAGTGAGGACTGCCGATACTGGAGATCAGAGCTGAAAAATGTGTTGCTGGAAAAGCGCAGCAGGTCAGGCAGCATTCCATCGACTTGCCACTTTCAGCGAACAATGGACCTGAACACCTAGATCTCTCTGTCCATCAATTTTTCCCAAGGCTTTTTCCAGTTAGCGTACAAATCGTTCTCGAATTGGATCTTCCAAAATGCATCACCTCACATCTGCCATTTCTCCAACAAACTCTCCAATCTATCTACATTCAGCTGTGTTCTCTGACAGTCCCCTCAAATTTCTGCTACTCTACCAATCTTCGTGTCATCTGAAAACTTGCTAATCAGACCACCTATACCTTCGTTCAGATCATGTAAGTATATTACAACAAACAGTTGTCCCAGCACGGATCCCTGTGAAACACCACACAGAACAGTTGTCCATTTTGAGAAACTCGCTTCCATTACTACTCCCTGTCTCCTGTTACCCAGCCAGTTCTCTAACCCATCTAGCTAGTACACCATGGACCCCTGCGACTTCCCCTTCTCCATCAGTCTATCTCATCAAACGCCTTACTGAAGACCATGTATATGACAGCTCCATCCCTTTCTCCACTATCAACTTTGTCAATCCTCAAAGAATTCAATTATGTTTGCTAAGATGTGACCTTCCCTGCACAAATCATGGAAGGTCTTGCGTGGAGTCCGACTTGTTTTACCCTGGAGTCATCCTGGTTATATTTCCAAAGCAGGACTTTATAAACTGCCACCATGATTGGCTGCGTACAAATTGAATGTTGTTTTGAACAAAATATAATCTATCCACAAATATAAAGCTGCAAACGTAAATTAGTCCTTCAGATTTATATGTGTGTCTGGGCAAGAGATGCGGAGTGTGTGTTTGTGTGTTGGTGGGGGTGGGGGGCGCGGGAGGGGGGCGCGTGGAGTGCGAGTGAGAGAGAGAGGATGTGTATGTTTGTTTCCATGTGTGTGAGCGAAAGAGGGGGTGTGTGTGATTGTGTGTGTCTGTGTGTGTGTGTATGTGTATGTTTAAAGATGAAAGTGAGAGTCTGTGCTCACGTTAAGACACTGACAGTTTTGGCTCATCCCTTTGCCCACAAACACCCAGTCCGTGGTTTCAGAGCGTCCATGCTCTGCAGCCTCTGCTCCAATTGTTGTTCATGTTACAGACTCAGATTCTGTAACTACAGACACCATGCTCCATCCAGAGTTGGGTCACCAAATCCTCTGGTCTCCCTGAATGTCTGTGGCATTTCACAGAACAACCTCCAGCAAACCATCCCCAGCCCCGCCACTAACTTTTCAATAACAGGAGACAAACAGGCTTCCCTAACTAAAAGTGAGATATCTACTCCTTTATATTTATACTTCAGGGTCCTCCTCGTGTTTCTGACCACGTGATCAGCTGAGAGGAGAAAACGCAGGCGTTCAGTGGACAGGCACAGACCAAGTTTTAAAGGCAGCATCTGAGGAGCAGTAAAATCGACGTTTCGGACTTTTGCCCGAAACGTCCATTTTACTGCTCCTCGGATGCTGCCTGAACTGCTGTGCTCTTCCAGCGCCACGAATCCAGAATATGCCAGTGCATTGCTCAGTAAACCGGACTATCTGCCCAGCATGAGGAGCTGTGCAGACGATCCCAGTGTATTGCTCAGTTCGCTGGACTATCTTCCCAGCATGGGGAGCTGTGCAGTCTATGCCCGTGCATTGTTCAATAAACAGGACTATCTGCACAGCATGGGGAGCTATGTAGACTATCCCAGTGTATTGCTCAGTAAACTGGACTATCTGCCCAACATGGGGGGCTCTGCAGAATATCCCAGTGCATTGCTCAGTAAACTGGATTTTCTGCACAGCATGGGGAGCTTTGCAGACTAAGCTAGTGTATTGCTCGGTAAGGTAGACTATCTGGCCAGCATGGGGAGCGGTGCAGACTCTGCTAGTGTATTGCTCAGTAAACCGGACCAGCTGCCCAGCATGGCAGTATTGCAAAACTTTGCTGTATATTGCTGCTACATTTGCACTACGTAACTGACTAACACAGGACAATTTGCCGCCCGTACTGCGAGTGACAGAAAATGGGCTCCCATAAAGTAATGTCTCTGTATCTTCATGCATTAGTTCAAGGCAAGGGGTTTTATATGTGCACGTGAGTGTGGGTCTGGGGCAGTGTTCGATGTGAAAGTCATTGTCTAAGAGAGAGCACACGTGGTGAAAATCAGTTTAAAATGAACAACTGTTAGGGCTTGGTATAATGGACAGAGAGAGAGATATCTGGATTAGTCGTGCTGGAAGAGCACAGCAGTTCAGGCAGCATCCGAGGAGCAGTAAAATCGACGTTTCGGGCAAAAGTCCTTCATTAGGAATACAGGCAGAGAGCCTGAAGGGTGGAGAGATAAATGACAGGAGGCTGGGGGTGGGGAGAAAGTAGCATAGAGTACAGTATGTGAGTGGAGGAGGGGACGAAGGGGATAGGTCGGGGTGAGGGTGAAGTGGATAGGTGGAAAAGAAGATAGACAGGTAGGACAGGTCATGGCGACACTGCTGAGCTGGAAGTTTGGAACTGGGGTGAGGTGGGGAAGGGGAAATGAGGAAACTGTAGTTCATGGGCAGCTGATAATGACGTGCTTGAAATATTAAAGTAAAGGCATTGCCCGACCCAATAGCATTATAGATCAGTACGCACGGGAATGTTGGATGGATAGGGAATTCTGTGTGAAATCAGACATGAGTCATGGAGTATTGAGTCAGAGTTGATTCTGCAGGTTTGCAGCTATGAGTGTCAGCAACAGACGAATGCCATCTTTAAGACTGTATTTCACAGCTCATGATCCAAATAACAGATGGGATGAGCCAGTGAAGTATATGTTGGATTTATCGGTAGTTATAATTAGGAATGGTCAGGGTGTAGTGTCAGGAATTGGTTCATGGCCAAAGAGATCACCACTGTTGTCATTTGTCTATTTCAGCTCAGCTATTGGCCAGGGAGGAGATGAAATCAAAGGAAGGAAATGCAGTTTGTAACCAGAACAGAAGATAGTGACCGCAATGCTTTCAATATTTAGATAGCAAGTGCAGTGATACAACGAATCATGTTTCACAGCTGAAACTGAACAAGTCAACACAGCAACCCATGAGTAACACTGCCAGAAGCAAGGAGGGCGAGAGTGAATTCACAATTTAGTATTTCTTTGTCAAGTAAATATCTGGATTTAGAATCTTAGCAGGAACAATAACAGTAGTAAGGAGAGTAGAGTGAATGAAAGATCAGTATTACTGTCAAACATGATTTTTAGTATTAATGACTGAACAGTGAGACTTACCAGGACCACCAACAAAAGCCAGGATTGGATAATGCAAATATTGTATAATGTAAAGTACACATTTGATCCTCCACGATATTGACCTTCAATCATAATATGTAGAAAGAAACCAAACATCCCAGTTTAAACTCCTGTCCATTCTTGGGACATTCCAATCTAATGTTCTCAGATTGTGATCCATTGTTGTTACATTCCAGTCTAATGTTCTCAGATTCTAATTCATTGTTGAAACATTCCAGACTCTTGTGCTCAAGATTCTGATCTCTCCCCCTGTCTTTCTGGAGCTGTTGATTCCTGCTGAAAAATGTGTTGCTGGAAAAGCGCAGCAGGTCAGGCAGCATCCAAGGCGAAGGAGAATCGACGTTTCGGGCATAAGCCCTTCTTCAGGAACCTGGAGTACCACCTGCTGATTCCTGGTAACACTGTTGGTGATGCTCCCACAATACTGTGGGATAACACATTGAACGAGCCCACTTATCGTTAAAAGATGGAAACCGTCCACTGGGGTAATTGAAACCCATGGAGACTAACATTAATCACAGTCACTGAACAAACAGGTCCAGTTAACCCCTTCCTGACATCACTTTTCATATCCCAATAAAGGGGAACATTTACTCGGTGTGGGTGGAATGGATGGGCATTACTTAGGGATGGATCACAAATCTTTCAATATTCTTATCGTTTCTTCCGTGTAAGTGAGAGTTGAGCCAGAACACTGCAGGACTGTGTATATTACATATTGTTTATAAAGGGCAACAGTGAAAACGACGATAAAAGACCTGCTGCATAAGGTGACTGGTGGGCTAATTTCCAGAGCCAATAAACCTGTGTATATATTTATTGTCCATTTACTTTGTGTAATGTTGCTCCTGGTTGTATGTGCACTGTTGTCAAATTCTTCCACAACCTTGGGACATCATTCAGAGCATCGAGACTGCAGCACAGGAACATGAGGAAGTAATTCTATCCCCATGCCCCTGTTGCAACGGTACAGGGGGAGGCCATTCAGCCTCTCAAGTCTGTTACAGAGGGACAGGAGGAGGCCATTCTGCTTCTTGAGCCTGTTATGCAGGAACTATCAGTTGTAAAATCCCTATGCAGAAGAATAGTCCTAATATAATTTTAATGTTTTAAGTTGAGTCAGGCCAACATTGAACGTTTTATGTTGGCACTTTGAAAAGCTGCTTTGGAGAAGATTTTGGCGGGAAAGTGGGAGGCCTTCACAAATGAGTTACAGAGTCTAGCGACAGCATGTTCCTGTCTATGAGCAGGGTAAGGCTGGTAGGTGTAGGGAATGCTGATTGGCGAACAGAATTGAGGCTCTGTTCATGAAAAGGCGGAAGCATATGATAGGTACAGACAGTAGGGATTTAGTGGAGTACCAAGGCTATAGAATAATACCCAAGAGGGAAATCAGGAGGGCAAAATGGGGACATAAGATATCTTCCGAAAATAGGGTCAGGGATATTTCAAAGAGACTCTCCAAATACATTAAGGCGAAAAGAGTAACTCTGGAGAGAAAAGGGCCCCTTAAATATCAGCAAAGTGACCTATGTGTGGAACTACAGGAGATCGGTGAGATACTAAATAAATATTTTGCATCAGTATTCACTGTGGAGTAGGATATGTAAGGCAGAGAACTTGAGGAAATGAATAGTGATATCTTGAAAATTGTCCATATTAGAGAAGATGAGGAGCTGGATATTTTAAAATGCATTAAGGTGGATAACTCCCTCTGACCTTTTAAGTGACTCTTGGTTGGGCACATGTATTTTAGTACAATGAAGGGCATGAAGGTTAGTCTGACTTGAGAGTAGGATAAACTGCCGGCACAACATCAACAGTTCAACGGCCTGTACTGTGCTGCACTGTTCTATGATCAATGAACTAATCAGATGTACCCCAGATCTGTTGGGAAGCTAGGGACGTAAGGTTTCGGTCTCTGCCTGAGATATTTGTATCATGGACAGTCACAGGTAAGGCTGTGCCATTGTTTTAGAACAGTTGATAAGGAAAAGCCAGGAAACTGTAGACAAGTGGGACTGATGTCATTGGTGGGTAAGTTGTTGGAGGGGATTCTGAGGGACAGCATTTACGTTTGTTTAGAAATGCAAATTCCAATTTGCGATAGTCAACATGACTTTGTGTGTGGGAAAGCATGTCCCACTAATTTGATTTAGCGTTTTGAAGAAGTGACGAATAAAATTGACGAAAGCACAGAAATAGAACTGTGGAATAGGATATAGACTTTAGTAAACCATTCAAAAAAGCTCCACATGATAAACTGGTTAGCATGGTGAGATCACATGGAATACAGGGAGAGTTGGAGGTAATTGGCTTGAATGTAATAGACGAAGGAAATGTTTGTGAACTGTTTTTTTTGGACTGGAGGCCTGTGACCAGCAGTGCACCACAAGGATCGAATGGATTTTGTCATTTTATATAAATGATTTGGATGTGACTATAATAGGAATGGTTAATGAGTTTGCAGATAACACCAAAATTGGTGAGGTAGTGGACAGTGAAGATAGTTAACTCAGAGTAATACGGGACCCTGATCATATAGGCTAAAGGGCCGAGGAGTGGCTGATGGAGTTCATGTTAGACAAACGGAAGGTGTAACATTTTATTGAGGCAAATTGTGTTAGCACTTATAGGTAGGATCCTGGGAAGTGTTTTCAAATACAGACAGCTGCATAGATATTATAGAAGCTCTGCAGTGTGGAACGAGGCCATTAGACCCACCGAGTCCACACTGACCCTCCACATATCATCTCGACCAAAAAACCCAAACGTTACCCCGGTAACTCTACATTTCCTATAGACAATCCAACGAACCTGCACATCCCTGGATACTGCGGAACAATTTAGTGAGGTCACTGAACCTAACCTGGACATTTTTGGCTGTGAGAGGAAAACCAAACACCCAGAGGAAACTCAAGCACACACAAGGAGAAGGTGCAAACACTGCATAGAATGTCACCAAAGGGTGGAATCGAACCCAGGTCATTGATGCTGTAAGGCAGTATTGCTAGCCACTGTGACACTCAATGACCAGCTGCACGAGAAACTGCATCCTCCCACTTTCTCGGGACCTGTCATATCTGTTCAAATGATGTCGAATTCCAGTGCGGTGCTTCCGACAAGCCTTCCTTTACCTTCACCCCAGTGGTAGTCTGGCGCACTGACCTCTACACAGCTGAAGCCAAATGTCAACTCGAGGACACCTCTTCCTACTGCCCCCTGGACCATGACCCCACCCCCATCACCAAACCATCATCTCCCAGACCATACAGAACCTCATCACCTCAGGAGGTCTCCCACCCACAGCTTCCAACTTCATAGTCTGGGAAGCCCACACTGCCCAGTTCTATCTCTTTCCCAAGATCCACAAGTCTGACCACCCTGGCCGACTCATTGTCTCAGCATACTCCTGCCCCACTGAACTCATCTCTACCTACCTCGACACTGTCCTATCCCCACGAGTCCAGGAACTCCCCACACATGATCGAGACACCACTTAAGCCCTCCACCTCCTCCAAGACTTCCGTTTCCCCGGCTCCCAAAGCCTCATTTTCACCATGGATATCCAATCCCTCTATACCTCCATCCGCCATGACCAGGGCCTGCAAGCCCTCTGTTTTTTCCTCTCCAGACGTTCCCAACAGTACCCTTCCACCGACACTCTCATTCGTTTGGCCGAACTGGTCCTCACCCTTAACAATTTCTCCTTTGATTCCTCCCACTTCCTCCAGACAAAGGGGTAGCCATGGGCACACGTGTTGGCTACATTGAACAGTTGATCTTCTGTAATTACACCGACACCACTCCCCACCTCTTCCTCCACTACATTGATGACTGCATTGGCGCCACCTCGTGCTCCCGCGAGGAGGTTGAGCAATTCATCAAATTCACCAACACATTCCACCTTGACCTTAAATTTACCTGGACCATCTCTGATGCTTCCCTCCCCTTCCTAGACCTCTCCATCTCCATTAATGACGACTGACTTGACACATTTTTACAAACCCACTGACTCCCACAGCTACCTGGATTACACCTCTTCACACCCTACCACTTGCAAAAATGCCATCCCGTATTCCCAATTCCTCGGCTTCCGCCGGAACTGCTCCCAAGAGGACCAGTTCCACCAGAGAACAAACCGGATGGCCTCCTTCTTTAGAGACCGCAATTTCCCTTCCCACGTGGTTGAAGATGCCCTCCAATGCATCTCGTCTACATCCCGCACCTCCGCCCTCAGACCTCACCCTTCCAACCATAACAAGGACAGAATGCCCCTGTTGCTCACCTTCCACCCTACCAACTTCCGCATCAACCAAATAATCTGCCGACAATTCCGCCACCTTCAAAAAGACCCCACCAACAGGGATATATTCCCCTCCCCACCCCTTTCCGCCTTCCACAAAGAACGTTCCCTCCGTGACTGGACGCCTCCTAGCAGAGCGCTTTAGGGAACATCTCCAGGTCACCCTCACCAATCATCCACACCGCCCCGTGGCCCAACATTTCAACTCCCCTCCCACTCTGCTGAGGACATGGAGGTCCTGGGCCTCCTTCACCCTCGCTCCCTCACCATCAGACTCCTGGAGGAAGAACGCCTCATCTTCCACTTCGGAACACTTCAACCCCAGGGCATCAATGTGAACTTCAACAGTTTCCTCATTTCCCCTTCCCCCACCTCACGCTAGTTCTAAACTTCCAGCTCAGCACTGTCCCCATGACTTGTCCGGACTTGTCCGACTTGCCTAGCTCATTTTCCACCTATCCACTCCACCCTCTCCTCCCTGACCTATCATCTTCATCCCCTCCCGCACTCACCCATTGGACTCTATGCTACTTTCTCCCCACCCCCACCGTCCTCTAGCTTATCTCTCCACGCTTCAGGCTCACTGCCTTTATTCCTGATGAAGGGATTTTGCCCGAAACGTCGATTTCGCTGCACTTTGGATGCTGCCTGAATTGCTGTGCTCTTCCAGCACCACTAATCCAGAATCTGGTTTCCAGCATCTGCAGTCATTGCTTTTACCTTCACATTCTGAATGACAGGGCCTTAAACTGTGACTGACATAATGCCTGCTCTTTGCCCTCACCCCTTCCCCTCTTCCCAGATCAAGTTGTCCATTAATACTGCAGCAGGCAAGATAATTGCTGATCCAAAACAAAACAAAGAGCTGCATATACTGGAGATCGAAAACAAAAGCTGTTCTAATGAAGAATCCCCAAATTAAAAATGTTGACTCACTCTCTTCCTGCAGAGGATTAGGAAAAAGTGAATTCGGAAATGAATTCCTGATGAATGATGACCGAAACATCGACTTTCCTGCTCCTTGGATGCGCCCTGACCCGTTGTGCTATTCAAGGGCCCAACTTTCGACTTTCATCCTCCAAAAGTACCAGACCCGTTGAGTTTTGCCTGCAAACGCTTGTATATCTAATTTCCTGTTTAGAGCGTACGCATTTGTTCCCCTGCATTATTGACTCCCATAAACATCTCCCACCAGTGATTGCTTGTACTTCTTGTTTAAAACTCAAGTCAAATTGTTTCTGTGTAATCTGATTGCTCGGGTGAGATGAATGGTCGATTCAGCGAGATCTTTCCTGAGGCCTTCCTTGATGTCACAAAACCTCGCTGCACTTTGTTCGAACAAAATATGAATTGGAAAGGCAGAGAAGGATATGGGCCAAGTGCAGGGAATTGTATTTCATGTGGACGGACGTTTTGGTTGGTATGGACCAGTTTTGGCTGAAGGGCCTGTCTCCGTGCCTGACTGTAAATAAAAGTAGCTTTGCATATAGACAGAGCGGGTGAAATTGAGCAACAATATCATGGAAGGATGTGCTCACAGGTTTCAGAATGCTGAGATATAGACATTTCGATAGCATTAGGCAAAATAAGCCAGTATTAACAGGAATGATGGTGAACAGAATACAGGTGTGAGTTCAGATGATGGACAGTTGTGGATGAGGACTTGTTCTGCAGCTCTGCAACTGTGAATGGGTTCAGTAGTCTTCAATTCGTCCGTCTGAATCTCACAATAATTTATCTTTGAGTGATTTTCATTGAGTATGACAGAGGGATTCTCTGCACGAGGCCGAGATAGTTTCCTGGTGCTATCTTATCGAACTCACCTCATTAACTACCCACCCTAACTCATGGTGTCACTCTCATTCAATGTTAACCGATTCTCCCACCCACTTTGGCTGGAGGTACCCACCATCGCCCGGATGCTCCTGAATATTCCGTGATCCCTGGCACTGGTGCCACCAAGAAAGGAAAATGGGCACTCGATTGAGCTTTCCTCAGTTTAGAGCTGCCATGTACAGTTTACCCAGAGCACAGCAGATAAGGGTCAATTACACCACGGTTTGTCAACAGTATCACAGATATCTTGGTGGATGGGTTAGTAAATCTCTTCCCAGAGCGGGCCACATCACCCGACCCACCGAACATGATTTGAGCTCACCACCCAGCTCAGTGCAGTATCTGCAATCTGTAGCAATATCCAGCAATACAGGACAAACATCAATAACATTCCCAACTCTGTGAGGATAAGTGTCATCGTCTGCTGTCTGGCCCCTCACACTCAATGTAAGTCCATTCCAGCACCGACACCCGAAGAATGCTCATGCTCCACCACTCTCACTCTTGCATGCAGCACGCCCCTACCCCCTCACCACCCCCCCCCCCCACTCCCCCCGTGTCTCTGTCCTTTGTAATATCTGCACAGATTGTAGAATGCTCCGGAGAATGTTGATTATGGAATGTTCCAGATAATATTCTAAATAATTCCCAGTTTTAGGAAAATGGCAGTGCCCCCCTGTGTAAAACATTAGGTGAAGGAACAGACTATATATTTTTTTAAATCATATGCAATTAAAATCTATAATGAGTCTATTTAGCCCTTCAAATGTGCTGTACCATTTAGTAAGATCGGGGGTGATCTGACTGTCTCCTGAGCTTCACGTTGCAGGAACCTTCAATCATTCAGCCCCCTGGTTTCCTGTCACAAACCAGATGACACTCACGCACTTTCTACCCTGGGTTTCTTCAAGCATGTGTTTGGCAGGCATTTCTCATGGGGACCAACCCTCCAAAAATATGTTCCATCAGCTTTTTACTTTCATACAATGGTGAGCGTGCTTCACAAAGACCAATCAAAAATGTACTCATATTTTATAGTTATCGACATCTAATCACAATTAGTAATTCTGTTTATTTTGCTTGGATCAAGGTATTCAACCAAAGATAGCATCCAAACAACTCTATCGTTATAAAGTACAATTTCCAGCGGATTTTTTTTTCTCAGACATTATCTTGACCGTTATCTGAATTGTACCTTTTTTGCCTTCTTATCAAAGTTGATATTTTACTTTGAGTTTGGCTATTTCTATCTATAGCAGTTTCGCAATCTGTTGGCTGGATGGCTGGCTTGTGATGCAGAGGAAAGCCAACGGCGCATGTTCAATTCCCCACACAGACAGAGGTTGCCACGAAGGGCACACCCTCTCAACATCATTCTGTCACGCGAGGTGTGATGACCCTTAAGATACACCATAATTTGTGGTTTCACTAATGAGGAAGTAGTCCTTTGGGACTCTATTCTATCCATGTTAACATTTCAATTTTTTCAAAAATATTGTTATTCAGAGAAAATCTTTTTAATGCTTCAATGAACCAATAAGTACCCAACTGAAAAAAAAAATGCAAATTGAACACAATTACACCCATGTGTATGTACATAAGAAAAGGTAAATCAACGGACCGAAGAAACATAAAAAAAATTGAAAAACGAATAGTAGAACTCAGTGTAACAAAACGATAGCTCTCAACCTTCAAGAGCATTAACAAATACACGTTCATTTGTTCATAATTCTTCCTCTGTGGACATTATATTCATTAGTCAAGTTCGTAATAGCTATATAAAAGTCATTTTTAGAGTGGCAGATCAGCCTGTACCTTGGTAATTCAAAAAGGGCTGCCATGTCTTACAAAAATCATATATTGTATGTTGCAACATACCTCTAAAAATGTCCAAAGGGCTATGCTCCACGACGAGGTCACGGCAAACCCACAGACCCAGGGGTTTTTCAGACATCCAACACAATAGAACATTTTTTTTCTGAACACAGAGAGTGGGTATTGAAGTAATTTTTCCTATGCACATTTGAGTAAGGTAGACTATGCAGGTCCAGGAAAAGGAAAACCTGATCCCTCTCCAATTCGGTCCCCAAGATCCTCTCCATCCCACTGAACACACCACTCCTATAGCGCCGGTGTAAGGTCAACAAGCAATGAGTAAGAGTGCCCATAGTCATTCTGTATTTAAGACATACGCCCATCTTGAATTTTGAGAATGGATCTGGGGCCAGATAGACTCTGTGAAGAATCTTCAACTATATGGCAAGAGTCTTCTTACAGATCGAAATACCTCTTGCATTTTCACAAATATCCTCCCCTGTGTCCGAAGAGATCTGAACTCACAACTCTCTTTGCAGAACTCAGAAAGGCACAAAGTCTTGTCTGAGGGGCCACTCTCCAACAAATGATAAAAGGTACTGACAGAGGGTGTGTTCTTAGCACCAAGCACCCTCTTCTCTCCATCGGATCTGCACGGATCTGTTAAAAGCATGATTCTCTTTGGAATAACATCTCTGATCTGATAAAAAGAAAACAGAAGAGATCTCTACTTGGTAGTGTATTGTTACGACTTATTTGATCAAAGGACATCCTTGCTTTTCCCTCAGATAAATCATCAAAGCAAGATACACCTACAAGTTGCCCATAGTTTAAACATGGAATCCAGTATCCCCCGTCGGAAACACGGTACACCACGTTTTGCGGTAAGAAATGAGGTTTGGCTATATTGCCCTCGATCGGAAACATTGCCCTCCCTACTTTAAAATTATTGATACTGATTGGGAAATGGCAATACTCCATAACTGTCCTTATTTTGTCTATGAATAGCAGACTAATAAGGGAGCACTTTGCCTGAGAAGCTTCAATATCTAACCATATTGACGCCGAGGCCTCACTAACATCGGGTAAAGAAGAGCTTTTTTGATAGCTTTTAATATTCGGGAGATTTACTCCCCTCAAACTGTGGGATCACTGTAATTTGGTTAACTTATGGTGGTCGCTTATGGTGAAAAATCAAAGAGCTGCATCATCCATTTATTCTCCTAAATGTCTTTCTGGGAAACATCAAAGAAAGCATTCACACGGGGTATAGCAAACAAGGGAGGGAATTCATGTTAATAAGAACTATCTGACCTAGCCAGGATATTGGAAGTGCTCCCATATTCGAAGGTCTTGTCTAATTTTGTCAAACAAATGGACAAATCCCACGTTAAATATAAGTTCAAATATAGCATTAACAATTACACCTAAATAGGGAACATCCTCATTACCCCCGGGACCATTGAAAAGGAAATCAGGATTCTCCCATAGCATCAGTTATTTCCCTGAGTTCGCCCATAGACATGGCCCCCGACGTTGTAAAATCAATGGTATATCCGAAAAAGGCATCAAACTAACGTATGCATTGCATGAGGTGAGGTACCAAAACTGTGGGATTTAACAAAAATTTAAGACCGTCATCTGCAGACAATGTAATCTTACGTGACTTCCATCCCACTTCTGGGGCAGATATGTTCGGGTCCCTGCAAATGGCCTTCGTCAGTGGCTCAATCAACAACGTAAACAACACTGGTGAAAGGCGATAACCTCGTCGACTGCCGCTAGACATATTAATTTTACAGGATTGCACACAGAGGATCACTTTCAAGGACTCTCACCCACTTTACAAAAACTTTGCCGAGGTAAATCATTCTAACGTATAGACGAAATACAGCTATTCAACCCAAGCAAACACCTTCTCTGCATCTAAAGAGATCATTATTACCTTTATAATTTGCTGTTGACACACTTGGATCATATTGAGTAATCTAACATTGTTGGAATATCTGCAGTCTTTTATAAGCCGGTTTGGTACACTTTGTCAATGGAACGATAAATAGTTTCCATCCTTAATATAAGGGACTCAGACAGAATTTTGAAGTCAACATTTAGAAGTGAGATGGGCCTATAGGAAGCACAATCTTTCGGTGTCTTCCTTTTCTTAAGAATAAGAGAAATATGAGCCTCTCTTAAGGATGGTGGGAGGCCGTCATGACTGTGTGAGTGACTAAAATGGTAAGCATCGACCCTGACAATAGGTTTATAAATTCCTCATAAAATTCACGTGGACATCCGTCAGGACCGGGCGCCTTTCCGCCCGGTAGCAGCTTTTCACCCTCCAGCACTGACAATGGTGCATTAAGGCAAGACACTCATTTGGGGGTCACCCCTGGAAGAACAAGTTCTTCAAGAAAGATTCTTTTTTGTCCATCTATCCTCATAATGCTCAGTCTGATATATTTCGGAGAAAAATCTCCGAAGTACTGCTTTAATCTTTATGGGATCTCAGCTAAGGGTTCCAGTACCTTCCCAAATTAAGGTAATGGCTGTGGGTCTCTCCTTTTCCTCGCAAGGTCGGTTAAATACTTGCCCGGCTTATCACCATGCTCAAACAGTCTTTGTTTTGCAGAAGTAAGTTCCTTCTTGGCTGTCTGTGTGAGCATGGAATTCACTGCAGACCGAAGCGTTGTGATCCTCTGCAGCCTAGCCACCGAGGGTCTATCACAGTATGCCCGCTCGGCTGCCTTCAACCGTGCCTGGAGCAAGCGTTCCTGCTCCCCCTTCTGCTGCATCCTAAGGAATAATTATTCCTTTGGCATAAGCCTTAGCAATTTCCCATAGAATGGATGGATTACTGGTTGAATCTGAATTAATAGCTAAGAAAGATCTGAATTCATTACAGAAATACTGAATCTACTTACTATCCTTAAGAATAAAGGGATCCATTCGCCGGTGTCTCGAACCTGCTATATTGTGCTTAATCTTAACCAATAGGTATACTGCTGCATGGTCATAATGGTAATATTCCCAATTGTACAGAACAAGACTGAATCAAAGATTGCTGCAAGGTGAGGAGATCAACCCTAATGTGGCATTTCTGCGGGTTAAAGAAGAAAGTAACATCCCTATCTATGAGGTGGATCTGCCTCCATACATCCACCAGCCCGAGTTCCTCACAACAATCCACTATTTGCTTAGATTGGAAAGATGGTGCTGGGGGCCTTTGGGCATGCTGTCCACCGTGGGTACAAAAGACAATTGAAATCTCCTCCTACAATAATGTGCTGCGAAGAAAGATTACTTAGTTTGGAAAATGCATCTATCATGAATTTAAGGCAGTGAGCCAGGGGGCAATAAACATTCAAAATATCGCTTTCTTCCCCATATATCTTTGAGGGTTATGATATTCCCGTGGGTGTCTAATACAATCTAGTAATTTAAATGAAACATTCTTCCTCATCAGTATGGCTTTTCCCCTATTCCTATTATTAAAAGACAAGAAATAAACCCGATGAAACCCACCTTGCTGTAATGTCAAATGTTCCTTGTCATCAAAGTGCATCTCCTGCAATACGGCAATATCCACCCTCTCTTTTTTAAGGCGAGAAAGTACCTTTTCCCTCTTAACTGGCGAATGGCTCCCCTAAATGTTCCAGATACATCATTTAAGCACGACATTAGCCATTACACACTGAAACAATATTTGAAATCCAGAGAGGAAGAACTCGAATTACAAATCGCTGCGCACCAACAAAAAAAGGATCATAGAGCCTAAAAAGACATACAAACTAAGGCTACTACAACTAACAAGCTCTCAAAACGTTCCAAAACTAAATACATACAAAAACAGAAAAAGGATACAAAGTGCCAATGACACTCAGGAGGGGCATTTATCCCCCGCCGACTGGGGGCATTTGCACGTCACAAATCTTTATCTTCTGCCCCATTATCAATACTGCATCCAGGGCAATTAATCACAAACATCGGGATTGAACTGCCCTTAGGTAGGTATTCAGTCATCACGATCACCTTCATAACTCCCTCCAGCTTGAGCCAAACCCGACACACAAACTAAGCAAGAGAAAAAAAGAATAGTAATACTAATGAAGAAGTTAAAAGTGTGTACTCTACACATCCCCGACTATAATTTAACACTGCTTAATACCAGAAACATTCAACAAACTTTCTTTAAAAAATATAAACAAGGTTATCGATTTCCGTTAAAGCATCCAGCCTACTTTCAAGTGTTTCACATCCTCTGGAAAGTCAGTGGACCTGTTGAAAGATTCACCAGTGCGTGGATCTATTGAAAGCATACGGAGCACCACTGAGTTCATTAAGGAATACTGAATCTCAAGTTCCTTAACCTTCTCTTGATATCATCAAAAGATTTCCTTTTATGAATCACTGCCACTGAAAAGACCTGGAAGAACATAATCCTGGAGCCCTCGTCGGGTCTTTTCCCTTTGTTCTGGAAGCTTCCATAAGTCTTTGTTTGTCCCTGCAACTATGTAATCGCACAAGGACAGGGTGAGGGCGTTGGTCTGAGCGTGACCTGCGCACCGTAACCCGATGAACAGTCACACTCTTCACCCGTCCCCCTTCAGCTTCGAAGTGAAGGAATCACTGCAGCCAGTTCTCGAAAAAAACTCACTGGCTGATCAGCTTTATCGGGTCCAGCAGACCGATGATATGAATATTCTTCATCCTGCCCCTGTTCTCGAGTTCGTCACCTTGTTCAGTTAAGGTACAGACCTGTTTTCAAAGGTGAGGATCTGCTCCTGACAGGAATCGATCACAGTCTCTGCCCCTGCAGTTTGGCGCTCGACCTCATCCGTTCTGTTTCCAAGGTTTTCAAGTTGCTGCTCATGTTTTTGGAGCAGTGCTGAGAATGGTTCTATCCTCCTGCTGAATTTTATTTCAGTCTTGGCTTCAATCATTTCAGGTAACTTGGTGAACTCGGTAACCAAGGCCTTGTGAGTAACTTGGTCCATTGAAAGAGCAGAGGGGGTTACAGGTGCGGCTACAGGCATGCTGAAAGCTTCTGACGGGTGCGCTGCGTGTTGGGACTTACTCGAACCGTCTCTATGTTTTTTCATTTCCACTCGACAAAACGGGATTAGTAAGGATTCTATAGCTCTTTTAGTGTTGAATTGTAAGTAAATTACTGTGGTGGGGTGGGCTAGAGCATTACTGTGATGCAGAGATCTGCAAAGCAGACCTTTCAGATCGCTGCCATCTTGTTTCCAAATTAAAACTTTATCGATGTTAACATTTCGTTTAATTCCTGGATATTCTGGAGCCGTGTCATTCGGTACCACTGTCTACATTTTCCCCAAAACTGCATATTATTGCCCACTCCTCGATAATCCTTGACTCCTTTGTGATTCGTGAACCTTGCCTCAAATATATTCAATATTTCTGCCTCGAATAGTCTGCAGGGAAGAGTGTTCCAAAGGTTCACTACGCCCTGAGAAAACAAAAATAAACGGACTCATCAGTGTGACATTAGTTTTATTTTTGCATTCTTCTGACAAAGGATATAGTAACACTGGAAGCAGTTCAGAGGTGTTTCACTTAATTTATTCCATGTATGAAGTGTTGATATTATGGGGACTTTAACAGGTTACCCTTGGAATGAGAGCTGATCTTATTGAAATATACAAAGCCTTGAGGCGAGTGGATCAGATCTATCCTGACTGGGAGTTTGTATAGCCTAAACCTGATGCCGTTGTCATTGAATCAATACAATGTGGAAGCAGGACATTCGACTCATCGAGTTCACACCAACCCACTGAACAGTATGCTACCCAGACCTGTCCCCCTACCCTATCCATGTAACCCTGCATTTCCCATGACTAATCCACTTAACCTACACATCCTTGCTCACTCTGGGTAATTCAGCATGGCCAATCAAACTAAGCTGTATATCTTTGAACTGTGGGAGGAAACTGCCGAACTGGGAAGAAACCCACACAGACACGGGAAGAATGTTCAAAAACCACATAGAGTTTCGGACTAGGTTGGAATTGAGCTCAGCTCCTTGCTGATATGATGCAGCAGTGTTAACCACAAATCTAACATGCTGCTCCGTTAGCCCTATTAGTTACATGCGGTTGACAAAAGAAATCTGCCTGACTTCTTCCTATCACGAAACCTGACCCAGTCTGAGACGTTTATCATCGGTCACATCACCAACATGGTTACATTTAAAATTTGTTGTGAGCAGTGGAGGAGTGGGACTAGAAAAGGAAGCAGTGACACCCTCCAACCTCAGTCAGAAACGGAGTGAGGAAAAATTCACAAAGTTGGAATTCCCTTTCCCAGAAGTTTAGGATGGCTGAATCTTTATATTATATCGAGGCTGGCTTTATCTGATTTTCCATAGACAGGTGAATCAGGGATAATGGTGCATGGAGAGAAAAGGGCAGCTCGGACCACAATGAGATGACCCATGACCTTATTTACTGGTGGAATAGTGTCAAAGGGCTTATTGACCCACCCGTGTCCCTCAACCCTAGGTTCTGATGTTCCATTCAGCTCTTCAGACCTGCTGCACACAGGCAGATCGAGGCCACGCCAATGGTTAGGCGAAGTTTCGGAAATGCACTTGGAAATTCCATGCTTGGTCAGGAGGTGACCCCCAGCCGCAATTCCTTTTTCCAGGCTTCCCCACTCTGTAACTTCTGCTCTGGAATTGCTCTGAATGCAGTTCCCATATCCCATCCAGGGTTACCTCAGGCCAATTTTCTCCTCTCCCGAATGCAACATTGTACGACACGACTTCCAGGAAAATAACCAATTACTTTCCAAAAGCATAACATAAAAACGTAAGAAATAGGAACATGAATCGGCTGTTCGACCCCTCAAGCCTGAACTCTCATTCAATAAGAACATGGCTGATCTACTTCCGGGTTCAACTCCACTTTCCTACCCAACTCTCTGGGTTAGGGACTTCCAGACATTCACTACCTACTGAGAGAGTACATCATTTTTCACCTCAAATTGAAATCGATGTTCCTTATTCGGTATCTACCGCTTTGAGTTCGAGACCCAGGGGAAACACCTTCTCAGCATCTACCTTGTCAAGCCCCCTCTGCATCTTGTATATTTCAGTAATATCACCCGCATTCATTTCAATCATAATGAATAATCGCCTCACCATTTTAAATGCATTCAATAATTCAACCCTCCCATCACAGAAAGCTGCCTCATGAACCAAACTAGTTACTTGCTGCATCAGCATGCTGACGTTACGTTTCATACACAGGAAGACTCCAATCCCTTTGTACTGCTCCATCTTTGGGAGTCCTCTTCATTAAATAGCAGCCTGCATTTTGGTTCTCAGTGTCATCCACAAACTCGGATGTATATTGCACTCAGCTCCCTCCGTCAGGCTATCAGTATAGATTGTAAATAACTGATGCCATCGGTCTGATATTTGTGGTAACCCAGTTGAGACGTCTTTTTCATAAAAATCCATTAATCCTAACTCTCCGATTTCTCTGTGTTAAGCAACCATCATCACATGCTAATATATTATTCATCATACTACGAGTCTCTGTCTTGTGTCAGAACGTTTATTTTGTGATACCTTATGAATAATCTCTAGAAAACCTTATGTTGACCAGCTCCCTTCATCAAATCTGGTTGTCACTTTCTCAGGGATTCCTGATGTAGGGCTCCTGCCCGAAACATCGATTTTCCTTCTCCGTGAATGCTGCCTGACATGCTGGGCTTTTCTTGCATGACTCTAATCTTGATATTCTTAGGGATCTCCAAAAACGAACTTGTATAATTTTACAGAACAAAAACAGTTTCCCCTTCACAAAACCATGCCAACTCTGCATTAAGCTTTTCTAAATGCCCTGCAATTACTTGCTTAATAACAGGCTCGAGCAGATTCACAGCAATAATGCTTAGGCTAAATGGTTCTCACTTTCTGTCTCATTCATTTCTTGAAGACTGGCACCACATTGGAGGTTCTTCAGTTTCGATGGAACACTCCTATAATCCTGAGATTTATGAAATTTTTCACGCAGTGCCGCTAGTCACTCTGTGACCACTTCTTTTAAAATTAACTATGAAATACTGCTGACCTGCCTACCCTTATTCTTGTCTGTTAGAAAAAAAACCTTGTTCCTTTTGTTAGAGACAGTTCAAGACCCTCCCTCCTATTACCACTTTCTTTATAGCATTGATATGCTTACAGTACTTTCCCCATGAGGAATGATTTAAAATACTGGTGTAAATTACTGCCTGTTCCCTATGGCCACTTCTCCAGTCACACCCTCCTAATGGCGTCAATGTACTTTCCTCAGTTCACTTCTGATTCAGCTCACACACACACACATCTTCTAGCTTTTTATATGTCGACGGAAAAGCTCATGATGCTTGCTTTTAAATTTCTTGCCAATTTATTACATCATATGTTTTCGTACATTTTCCTTGCTTTCTAGAATCATACAGTGCCCAAAAAACCATTTGGTCTAAATTGTCCATGCTGACCAGTTTTTCTAAATTAAACTAATCCCATCTACTTGCAGTTGGCCCATATGCCTCTAAACGTTTCCCATTCTTATGTTTGTCCAAATGTCTTTGAAATACTGTAGCTGTACTTGTATCTACCACAGTTCCTCTGGCAGCTCATTCCATGCATGCATACATACATTCCCTCTGTGTAAAAAAAATGTCCCTTTCAAGTTTCTTCCCTTTCACCTTAAAGCTATGCATCTGTGTTTGAACTCCCCGATCCTGCAGAAAAGACCTTCGCTATTCTCTCTATCCATGCCTTCCATGATATTATAAATTTCTAGACTGCCACCCCTCAACCTCCTACATTCCATCTGACACTAACTTCAAGATCAAACGTTTAACGATAAGCACTGCGAATTTGAAGGAATATTAAAAATGACAGGTGCAAAAAACAGCCTAAACTTCATACTGTTAGTTTTGCTCTATGTTACATGAAACTCTTACTAGTGCCAATAAGAGGTCAAGCACCTGAATTCCATAGTGTGAAGGCAGTGATGATGTATACTGTGAAAACGTATAGATCTAGATTTATTTAACACCAGAAGAGCAACATTCTTCCTCCTTGTGTGGTTGTGTCTTCATTATCGTACACTCAGTTAGAGAGAACCCCCTTTCCCCCATTCACACCTTAATTTAAACCCATTTTGCATCATCTTCTCTTTCACCACCGTTGATAGCCCGTTTATCTTTTTCTACACCCTCTTTTCAAAATCACCCAACCCACATCTCTGGCAAGGGATTAAAAAGCCCAGTTTCCAATTCTTTTCAGTTCTGAACAAGTCACATTGGACTTGTAACGCTAACTCTGTTTAGCTGTCTCTGCAGATTCTGCCAGATCTGCGGGTTTCTTCAGAAACGAATAGGCACAACACAAATGTTCAATTAAACAAATTACTATAGATGCTGGAAATAAATACAAAAATTTCTGAAGAAACTGCGAGCTTTGTAGAGTGTCACTGGACCCGAAAGATTAATTCTACATTCACTACAGCGTATGCCGGCAGACCTGCTTTGTTTCTTCAGCAATTTGGTTTTGAACAAGTTCCAATAACACATGTGAAAGCTGCTCAAATGCCTTATCCAACAACAGAGCGCCGTGCACTGGGAACTGAACGATAATGCAAAGTGCACACATTCATTCGCTCAGAAACTGCATAAGGCTGGCATCACTGACACTACAGAGTTCTTAATCATGTTCAGGGTGAAAACCAGAGGGAAACACATTCAATGCATACGCAGACGATGGTACAACGCGCAAGGAAAAGATTCAGATGATTATGTTAAAGAGTTTGAATCATGTAACAAATTGGAAGCATGAGACCAAGGAGAGCCCTCAGCAGAATGGGAAAATGAAAATGGAAGTATTACCGCATCAGAAACCAGGTGTGGTCACTGAGTACACGGCTGATCTGTGCATGGGTCTCGATGTTAACTGGGGTGCAGACAGTAGAATTGAATTGCAGATATTGCAGCGCAAACTGTGCTTTCATGTCATGCTGTAGACAACAACAGCAACAGAAGCAGAATTGTATTCAAACATAATCTGCAACATTTTCCCCAGAATATTCCATCAGTCTAAAATTACCACCAAGCCGAGTGATGGTTCAGTGATGAGTGTGGGTGAACATGCCAACGTCAGAACAATGTTTCCCTAAAGCTGATGACAAACCATCAAAGCTATGGTGCTTGAGTGGTTTCATTCCAAACAGCAGAACTAACATCTGATAGAGAGGACGAAATGATCCCAAGACCAACAGATCAGATCTATGCTCTGCAGCGCTGCCACATCCAGACATAAATGTCGGTGTACTACTAAACAACTTACCGGAGGAGAGGACACCAGAATTATCCCCATCCTAAATAATGGGACAGCCGTGCACATTAGTGAAAAAGACAAGGATGTAGTATCTGCACCATCCACAGCCAGAAGTGTTGAATGGATAATCCACCTCACCCTCGCCATGATATCCACAGCATCACAGATGGCAGTGTTCAACCAATTCGATTTGCTGCCTGTGACATGAAGAAACAGCTGAACACAGTAGATACGACAAAGACAATGCGCCCTGACCCCGTTCCTGCAATAGGACTGAAGACTTGTGCTACACAACAAGCTGTGTCCCTGGGGAAGGGTTTCATTCCAGCTCCAACTCTGACAACTCCCTGGCAATGTGGAAAATTAGTCAACTATATTCAGTCCTCTAATAGGTGAATAATTACGTTCTGACCATTTAACACCCCCCCCCCCCCCCAGTCCCTTCACGATAACCAAATTGGTCGGAGTTCATTTTGACAGAGCTGTCAAGCAGCACAGAAATAACCCGCTCAGTGTGGTTTCCGCTAAGTTCCTCGGTGGACATAGTGCTGTTGTGGAAATGTCACTGGATTATTAATCCAATACAGAATAATGCTCTGGGCAGCTGGTGGAAGTTAAAAAGAAAATAAAATATCAAGATCTAGAATCCAGTGATGGTAAAAGTGACCTTGTATCCAATGTTGATTGTAAACATCGATCTCCTTCCCTAATGTACTTGCAGGAAGTGAATCTCCCGTGTTTTCCTGGTCTGGCCTAAAAATAACTCCAGACACAGAGCCATGTGATAAAGTCTTCAATGGTCCCTGACACGGCCAAGCAAGACACTCAATTGTATCACACTGCTCCAAGGTGTTAAAGGATAAAACCAGACAGAATATCCAGCACCAGCCTCGATATCAGAAAAGGGAACGTGAATCACAGTCCTGTTGACCCTGCAGAGGCCTCCTTCCTAACATCTGAGAGCTTGTGACAACATTTACACAGCTTTCCCACAGACTGCACGGAAACATCGGGAAAGGAGTAGGCCATTCAACACATTGAGCCTCCCCCATTCTAGTTCATGAAGAAAATCTCCACAATGCAGTTTTCCCGACACAGTGTTCATAGCTATTAATATGTTTAAACATTGTGAAATATAAAATAAGAACTGTTTTAGTCCCTTCAGTCCATCAATCTTGCTCCTCGGTTCAATATACAGGCAGTTCTCTGATAACTCGTGTTTTTAAAATGTGATTTGAGTGCAATACGATTCGTGAATTGCGCACCTTTTTTTCTATAAAGTGAACTCCAGCTCACTGTGACACCATTCCTTGCCAGGCACCAGCTGAACAACAAAAGCCAGCTTCAGGATCCTCTGTCTGCAAAATGCACCCTCTGAATGTTCAGCTAAAACAGGAATGCAATCCGCTCTGCAAAGCATTGAACCTGGCCCTGAAACGGGGAGTTGTTCTCTCCAATTAGAAGGAACTGTATTTCAAACCAGGAGGAGAACCTTGAGGAGAAATGGAATTCCGTGTTGGCATCACTTGGTCAGTCAGCCCTGCGCATTTTCTGGTGAAGAGCTTGATGAAAGGTACAGGGATGTAGAAGTGACTGTATTGTGAAAATGTTGCATTCACAGCACTATTTCATTACAATATATGATTTAGAGGTTTAATTCGACTGTGCTAGTGAGTGTGTTAGACTAACTTTATTTTTTTTGTTTTTTACTGATATTTTGCAGTTCACCAATTATTCTCTTTTCCCCATAGACCACATTATTAATATTACATGATTTTCTGCAAGACAGTGATGCATAGGAACACAGCTACCATGTTATTGAAGAACAACCTGTTCTTCAATATCTGATCCTCTATCTTCATACCATACCCTGCTCTCTCCCTATCCCTTTAGTTTCCAGAAATACATATTTATATTCAGTGCCTTGGTTTCTACAGCCTGATCTGGGAGATAATTCCCCAGGTTCACCAGTCTCTGATTGCAGACATTTATTCTCATCTCAATGCAGAGTGGCCTGTCTGTACCTAATACTGTGGCCACTTGTTTGATGTCCCAGCCAGGGGAATTGTCATTCCTGTTTCCAATCTGTCTCGTTCTGACATAGTTTTATATATTTCACTGATATCTCCTTTCATTTGTCTAAAGCCCATGGAATTCAGGCCCAGCCGCCCGAAATTCTGCTCCCACACCAGTGATCAGTCTGGTCATCTTCGCTGCTCTCCCTCAATGTCAGGTTTGTCCTTTATTAGGTAAGAAGACCAAAACTGCACATAATACTGCACAGTGTTCGAGATGGGGTTTCATCAAGGCCCTGTACAGCTGCAGTAAAACTCCCTTACTCCTGTATTCAAATCCCCCTGAAATGAAGGTGAATACACGATTTATCTGCCTATCTGCTTTCTGCTCCTGCAATATTAATTTCAGTAACTGGTGTACAGGGAGATCCAGATCCTTTTTAATGTTACAGTTGGGCCTGTGTACACTGGTCAGCGTGCCAATGCCATTCCTAGTATTGACTTCTCGATTCAGATCTCATTATCCTACACTGACCTTGGAGGGCTGCACAGAAGGAAACAAAAATGCAGCCTAAGTTCCTGTATACACCAATATTTTTCAAACAAATCCCATTTCAAATGATAGGCTCCCATTCTGAACTTTGCCATCGAAGGTCACAATATCACATATCCCATGCCTCCCCTCCCCATTGCTCTCCATCTGCCACATATTTGCCCAGACACTCTACTTGTCTCAATCACCTTGGAGCATTTTGACATCCTGCTCACCCACTCACAATCCAATATTGTTTAGTGCCATCTGCAATCTTGAAAATATTGTATTTGATCCACTCAATCAAATATATAATGTGTATTGGGAATAGCTGGGGCCCAAAATCCAACCTTTGCTATACCCTCCAAACCTTCCATTCAAAAAAATACATTGTTTTATTTCTACTCACTGTTTCCTGCCAGGTCTCCCATTCTAAAGCTATATTAGTCCCAGTCCCATAGAATTTGAATTTGCATAATAGGCTTTATCAAAAATCTTTCTGAAAATGCACTCATACTTCATTGGTTGCTTCTCTATAATTATGATAAAGGCACTTTCTCAAACATGATTCACATTTTATCAATCTCTGTTGATTTTGTCTGTGCTCATTACTTTCAGTTCCAATACTTCTTCTAAAACCGTTCAGTTGCTAATTTCATTCTATTCCCTTTTTCTAAACAGACTAATGTTCACGAGTTTTGTTGGGAAGTTTTCTTTTTTCTTTTGTTTTCTTATGTGAAGACATAACTGAAGTATTTGGTCCACAGTTCTGCCTTCTCCCTGTCCTCAATTCTCTGGTATCAGACTGTAAGAAAGCTGCACCATTTTTTCCCCCTTAATTTTGGCATTGACAGATTTTCAGAAGATATTACAAATTCAATCTTAAAACCCTTGTTAATATACTCTTCAGAAATCCATCAATTCCTACCTTAAGCTACGCAATGATTTACCTTCCACAGCCATACAAACACAGAAGCACAGACTTTGTCCCATCAACAATACAGCATGGTTTACATTAGCCCCACTTTCCGACACAAGGCCATAGCCATGAACCTTATGGCATTTCAAGCTCACAACTGTGTATTTTCTAATGGTTGTGAGGTTACCATGACAATTCTTCTCTCAGGAAGTGCATTCTTGACCCCAGCACCCTCTGAGTGATAAACAATCCTTAATTCCTCTCCACATCTCAAATCCTTCACTTTAAAATGTGCTCCATTGTTCTTGGCCCTTTGACTAAAAGGAACAGCTGCTATCTATCCATCCTGTCCATGTCCCTCGTAATCCTATCCTTCTGAATTTCAGCCCACTCAGCCTTCTCTCCTCCAAACTAAACAGCCCGAGCTTATCCAGCCTCTCTCCATAGCTAATATGCTCCATACCAAGGAACATCCTGGTGAATCTCCTCTGAACCCCCTCCACTACAATCAGTTCCTTCCTGTAATGTGGCTCCCAGAACTACAATCATTATCGCATCTTGGCAAAAGCAAACTTCCGCGTAGCTCTTATAATCTATGCCTTGATGAATAAAGGTTATGTTTACTGTCCCCTATGCTTTCTCAAATTGTGCATTAACCAGTTTAGTCACATTCAGGGATATGTGGGGAAGCAGCCCCTGAGCTTCCTCGTGTGTTGCCATTCATTGAGTTCTCCCCTGTCCAGTTCCTTCTTCCAAAGTGCATCATTTAATATTCATCAGGGTTACATTCCATGTGCCATTGATCCAACCATCTGACCATTCCATCTGTATCTTCCTGTAACATAAGACTTTCCTCCTCACTGCCAAACCACCCGGCCAATCTTTGTATCAAACACAAACTTAATTGTCGCACTCCCGTCATCCCCGTCTATATTCACAGCTGCATCATTTATGAATACCACAAATAATCAGGTTAAAGATGACACAACACCAGGTTATAGTCCAACAGGTTTATTCGGAGGCACTAGCTTCGAAGCACTGCTTCTTCATCAGGTGGTTGTGCGCTTTGAAATCTCGTGCTGGACTTTCACCTGGTGTTATGTGATTTTTAAGTTTGCCCACCCCAGTCCAACACCAACACCTCCCTATCACAAATAATAAGGGACGCAGCACTGATCTCTGTGATACACCATTGGACACCGGTCTCAGTCACACTAACAGCCTTCAACCACTGCCCTCTGTCTCCTAACAGTATGGTGATTTGGATGCAACTTGGCAAGTCACGAATGACACCGACCTTTTTGTTTGTTATTCTTTTCCGCTTGACACACTTGCAGAATATCTGGGGAATTCTCCCTAATCTTGCCCTACCAGCAGTTTTCTATGCCCCTGTTTTAGGCAGTTCCCACCAAGTAAGAATTTCCTCATTATTGCGGTCTTAAATGGTCTGTCTCTGAAACTGCAATTATTTGCCATGAATGTGAAACTGACAGCCAGGGAAACGGCCTGTTTATTTCCAACTTGGCATATGTTTTGTGAAGTTTCCAAGTTCCATTGTGACCCTCCTGTCATTCTTTCAAACTCTAATGAACACAGGCCGAGTTTCCTCATCAGGCAATCTCGCCATCTGAGGGATTAATCTGGACAATGTCCATTGCACTTTTTTGTGGTCAGTATATTCTTTCTCAGATTGGGTCACCAACACTTTACACAATGGATGTAGGTTTGCTCGCTACATTTCCAGACGTTTCGTTATCTTACTAGGTAACATCTTCAGTGGACCTCATGCGAAACAATCCTTAAAATTCCTGCTTTCCATTTATATGTTTGGATTTCTTTGCGTTGATGATGCTATTTCTTGTGGCGAAGTCACTTCCTGTTTCTTTTCTCAGAGGGTGGTTGATGGGGTCTAAAAACTAATAGCACATCGAATTAGACATCTGTCAGAAATACATATGGATTTTCTCCATTGTTGCTGTTCATTCCTAAATATCCAATATCACATGCCATATAATAGATTCCAACAGTTTTCAACTTGCAGATGTCAAGTTAATTGTTCGTCAGTTCTCCAAACTATGTCTTCTTTCCTTTATAGATGCTTGGATTCCTTTTCATTAATCTATACTGCTTGGACCACGTTTGCTAAAGTCCATTTATCCACAATGGCTTCGAACCTCTGCAGAATGCACAGGAAAATGAAACACAGTCATCGACAGTGCAATTAATATTTCTATTGCCGATTTATGTCAGACATTTTAATATGAATTACATTAGGTCTGTCAGACTTAGCAATGCTCAATCCAGCTACATTCTCAAATACCACCTTGTTACTGATATAAGTTGACTTTATGTCTTCAGTTGCACAAGCCCGACATGATCACTGGGTATTACTGGGTGATTTTGTGGATATTCATCCATGCAGACAGATGCAAAATAACTGGTGATTTTCTTGGCCATTTCCCTGTTTTTCACAATAAACTCTCCTCTCCCGGTTACAATTTTCCATTTGACCTTGCTTTTACTTTGTTTCCTTTGAAATACAGATTGTAGATTTATGCAGTGTTTTTGTTCTTGTTTGTTAGCATTCATGTTCTGTTTTTGATTTCCTTATCAATTTCATGGCCCTTGTTTCATTTCCATTTAAAATGGAATGCATCGGGGAGATGCTGGCACCACTATACATTACATATATCCATAATTTACATGAGAATGTACGTGCATGATTTGTAACTTTGAAGGTGACAATAAAATAGGCGGTTACATGGAGAATGACAAAGGTTATCAGAAATTTCAGAACTTACAGCAGTACCTTGATCAGCTGAGGAAGTGGGCCGAGAAATGGCAAATGGATTTTAATGCAGATCAGTGTAAGTTCTTGCATTTTAGAAACTCAAATCAATATCGGAGTTTTATGGTGAATGGCTGGGTCTTAAGGAATGTAGTGGAACAGGGGGGCCTTGGAATTCAGGTGCATGGTTGTCCGAAAGTTAATTCAGAGGTAGACAGGGCAATGAAGAAGACTTTTGACACACTGGCATTTATCAGTCAGGGCACTAAGTAGCGAATTTGGGGAGCTATGCTGCAGAATACGGGGTACGGTTGAGGCCATACTTACAGTGTTATGTTCAGTTTTGTTAACTTTGCTATAGGAATGATGTTATTAAACTGGAATGAGTGCAGAAGAAATTTACAAGTATGTTGCCAAGGACTCAAGGCTCTGAGTTATAGGGAGAGGTTGGAAAAGCTAGGTCTTTTTACTTTTGCGTGTATGAAACTGGGGAGAGGATCTTATTGAAGGGTATAAGATCATAACTGGCATGGATAGAGTGAATGCACTCAGCCTTTACTTGCCGGGATTGGACAATCACGGACTCAAGGGCATCAGTTTAAGGTCAGAGGGGTAAGAATATAAGGGAACCTGAGGAGCAACTTTTATACACACAGGTTGATACGCATATGGAATGAGCTACCAGCAGAAGTAGTTAAGGTGGGTACATTCACAACATTTAGAATGCATTTTGACAAATACAGGATCGGAAAGGATTAGGAGGATACAGTGCAATGGCTGGGAAATGGGGTTAGTGTGAATTGACATTTTGGTCGGAATGGATCAGTTTGATGCGAAAGACCTATAGGACTCTATGACTCTAACAACCATTGCTTATCTCCCACTGAATGTTATTTTGTATTTTCCCAATTCACTGTAACAAACTTGACCCTCTTGGCTCCATGCTTCCATCATGTTTGACCAAAATGTACAAACATTCTATATTGTATGCAGACTCCGTGTAAAATTCAATATTTTAATGTCACTACTCCTCCAAAGCTGCTTCAGAGCAAGGGCATTGATTAGTCCTCCTGACCACACAACACCAAATCCGAAAAAAACTTGATCTTCAGTTTGGTTCAATACATACTCTTCAACCCACCTGATATACATTTAGGTAATTTATTTTTCACAGCATGAACAGTCACTTAGTTAACGCAGTTGAAATGCAACTTGAGACCATCCAGTAAGACTGCAGTATCCATGATATTTGCATGTCTAATTTTCAGAGCGTACGATGCTCAGAATTTCTGCAACAGTTTTAGTTTCGATATATAATACACCAATGTTTGCTTCTCCTTGTTATTTGTAAGCTCCCCTTAAACTGAATCTGAGGGACATGGTCTGTGGCGTTATTGGTGATAGACTTGGACAAGACATTCCCGAAGGGTCACCTTGACGCTGTGATACAGGACAAGCGTCAATAACCTTCTCCGCTCTGTCAGGATAAGGGTCACCATATTCTATCTGTTCCTTCACATTCCCTGTATACCTGTTATAGCACTGACCCCCGAACAAGGCTCGCACTCTATTTCCAAAGAAGGCTCAGGCATTTCCAACCTCACTACTGAATTCAGCAACTTTCTTCCTCTCTTTCTCTGTCACCTACGCAATACCCCCGTCCATAATAATACTAAATTGATTTACAACTGTCGACTGACTCATTTCGGACACCTCACCATTCCCCCCAGCCACACATCCAACAGCACTAACAGCAGGGTCACCCATTTCCAGTCTCCCTCCCTCTCTCCCTTTCTCCTGTTCCAGGACAAACTGTCTGGAATGGGACAGAAAGGGCCAAGCCGGGTGGTGCTGTGCCTGATATCTGTTCCCTCACACCCCCTTCTCCCGCGATATGGGGAGGAACCTGGCATGAGCCGGACAGAAACAAGATGGCTCATGTGGAGCTTCTGAAACATCCACTTCCCATCAACTGAGTAAAGAGCAACATTCAGTTCTCACTTTAAACCCACTGTCAGTTCCAACGTCAGTCCATTCACTCCCAACCAAAAACAGATACCTCACTGCACAAAGATGCAGACACTGAAATGCACAGACGTATTGGCAAGCACCCGAACATACTAACATGCACAACATATATAAGGAGATAGGCATACGCACACATTACAACACACAGAGACATATACAGTTGCACACAAATAGACGCAAACACAGATAGAAACACAGAGGTTATTACACAGGTACACAGGTGTAGACACAAATACACAGAAAACAATCACATAGACACACACACAGACGGGGACACACACACACACACACGCGCGCGCGCGCACGCACGCACACACACACACACACACACACACACATATATATATATATATATATACATACACACAGAGACACAAGCGCTAGTGTCATTAAGACACAAATCGGCACGTTTTTGGTTGATACAGAGATCAAGGATTCCAGGGAGAAAGCAGGAGAATGAGTTTGGGGTACATACAAGAAATTATTGAATGGAATATCAGACTTGATGGGCCGAATGGCCTCATTCTGCTCCTTTTTTCATGCTCATGTGGTGTTATGCTGCCAAGTATTCACTTTCTGAGTTTGCAGCAGAGGCTGGATTTGATCCATATTTGACTGGAAAGAGTCAGTGGGAATCTGGGACAGGTTTTGAGGGCAGAATGGGTTATGGTTATTCATAATTATTATATCCTTAAGTATGAAAAGAGGTGGTGATTTGATGTGAGGTTAGCACAGTTTTAATGTAATGGGTCCGACAATGAAATAAAGATGATCCTTTCCATTTAGTGCTATGCGGTCTGTGGTATCCTCATCCTCAGGGAATAGGGAAGACGCTGTTACTGAGGATATTCTAGGCTGAGCTCGACTGATCTTTGCTGGACAGGAGAGTCAATGTTTATCAGGACCAGACAGGAGAGGGATGATCAGAGACATTTGGACCAGCTATGAGCATTCTGAATATGTTGTTATCTCAATCCACCCTCGATGCTGTTATAGAGATATACTGCTGCCCCTACCCCATGTGTTGTTCCCTCAATCCACCACTCAAAGCTGATACAGAGATATACTGCTGTCCCTACCCCATGTGTTGTTCCCTCAGTCCGTCTCACAGTGCCGTTACAGAGATATACTGCTGCCCCTACCCCATGTGTTGCTCGCTCAATCCACCCTCGAGGCTGTTACAGAGATGTACTGCTGCCCCGAAGCGATGTGTTGTTCCTTCTATCCACCCCTCGATGCTGTGAGGATGAGCTGATTGGCCACAGCACCGGATGTGGGGAAAGAGAAGAGAAATGTTAATGTAATTGGGGATAGTATAGTTAGCGGCATAGACACTGTTCTCTGTGACCCGAATTGAGAGTCCTGAAAGCAGAGTTACCGACTAGTGTTTGGGTGAGGGATATCTCATCTGGGCTGCAAGGGAACTTGGAGTGTGAGGGTCAAGATCCATTGGTCGTGGTCTGTGTTGGTACCAACGACAGACATAAAACTAGGGCAGAGGTTCTGCTAAGGGATACGAAGAGCTCGGAGCTAAATTAGAAAACATAATCAAAAAGGAAATGATCTCTGGATTACGGCCTGAGCCATGAGCTATTTAGCACAGGATCAGCAGGAAAATGCGTGGTTCAAAGTTTGGTGTGGGAGAAATGGGTTTGTTACTTGGGACATTGACACTAGACACTGGGAAATGAGCGCACTGTTCTGATCGGACGGTCTTCATCTGAATCGTGTTGGGACCAGAGTCCGAGCAAATCGCATAACTAGGGCGGTAGTCTGGACATTAAGCTAAATGGAGGTGAGTGGTGTCAGTTATAGGGAAAATTATAAAACCCGAATAAAAGGAGGGGGTAAGACTTTAGATCTCAAGAAGAAGGCGTTTGGTGGTCACAGTATTGAGTAGAGGAGTTGGGAGGTCATGTTGCGGATGTACAGGACATTGGTTGGGCCACTGTTGGAATATTGCATGCAATTCTGATCTCCTTCGTATCAGAAAGATGTTGTGAAACTTGAAAGGGTTCAGAAAAAAATGCAAAGATGTTGCCTTGTTTGCAGGATTTGAGCTATCGGGAGAGGCTGAACAGGCTGAGGCTGCTTTTCCTGGAGCGTCGGAGGCTGAGGAGTGATCTTTTAGAGATTTACAAAATTATGAGCGGCAAGGAAATGATAAATAGACAACGTCTTTTCCATGGGGTCAGGGAGTCCTGAACTAGCGGGCATAGGTTTAGGGTGAGAGGGGAAAGATATATAAGACACCTAAGGATCAACGTTTTCATGCAGAGGGTGGTACGTGTATGGCATGAGCTGTCAGAGGATGAGGTGGAGGCTGGTACAATTGTAACATTTAAGAGGCATTTAGATGGGTATATGAAAGGGAAGGGTTCGGAGGGATATGGGCCGGTTACTGGCAGGTGGGACTGGATTGACGATATCTGTTCGGCATGGACAGGTTGGACCGAACGGTCTGTTTCCATTCTGTACACCTTGATAACTCTAAAACTCTAAGTTATTCAAATCTTCAGCACAGACGCAGAGTATGGAAAGTGTTAGCAATCAAACTTCAAACACTCAGGGCAAACAAATGGCGATGAGAAGAGGGATGGTTACTGCAGGGCTGAACTGTTATAACGGAACGCATGCAGTATAAGGAATAAGGTAAATAAGCTTGTGGCTCATACACAAATTGACAGATCGCCATCATGGAGACGTTGCTGCAAGAGGATCAGGACTGGGAGCTGAATATTCAAGGACATGCATCCTATCAAAAAGATAGGCAGTTGGGCCGAGCGGATGGGGTTGTCTTATTTGTAAGAAATGCAATTATATCAATAATAAGAAATGATCTAAGGTAAAATGGTGTAGAATCTGTGTCAGTAGAATTGAGGAATCTAAAAGGTTAAAAACAAGTAGTTGGAGTTCTGTTCAGGCCCCTAAACAGTACTCAGGAGCTGGGGTGAAAGATACACCAGGAGCTAGAAAGATGCGTAGAAAATACAAAGTGACAGTGATCATGTGGGATTTCATTAAGGAGGTGGGCTGTGAATTCAGATTGATGGTGGTTTGCAAGAAAAGGAATTTGTGGAATGTCTATGAGATGGCTTTTTGGAGCAGCTTGTGCAGGCAGACTGGGTGAGGGAGCTTAAGCTGAAGAAAATCATAGGAGGCAGTATCATAATATGATTGAATTTACCCTGCAATTTCAGATGGAGAAGTTATATTCAGAAGTAACGGTATTAAAGCTGAATAAAGGCAACTACAGAGACATGAGAGGGGAGCTTGGTAGAATTGACTGGTAGAAGGGCCCAGCGGGAGAGACAGTGGAGTAGCACAGGCAGGAGACTTTTTGAGTAATTCGGGATGGAGCAGAGATTTACCCCGAGTCAAATGAGGTAGAGTACATGGAGAATAAGGTAACCATGACTGATGAGGGAAGTCAGGTATAGCATAAAAACAAAAGAGAAAGGATATCATGTGGCAAAATGCAGTGGGAAACCAGAGGGTTGGAAAACTTACAAAGACAAAACAGAGGGCAAACAAAATAAAATAAGGAGGGAGATTATTGAATATGGGAGTAAGCTAGCCAGTAATATGAAGGAAGCCAGGAAGAGTTTCTTTCGATAAATAAACAAAAGAGAGGCAAAAGTGGGCATTGGATTGCTGCAAAATGACACTGGAGTGATAATAGCGAGGAACAAAACCGTTGGTGAGGAACTGAATAATTACTTTGGATCAGTTTCATGGTGGAAGACAGGAATAATATCTCAAACATTCAGGAGAGTGAGGGGCTAGATTTGAGTATGGTGGCCACCACCATGGAGAACATGCTCTGAAAAAGCTGAATGGCCTAAAGTTGTTTAAATTACCTTAACCAGAGGGATTAAATCCTTACGTTATAAGGGAGGTAGCTGAAGAATTAGTGGAGGCGATGGTGGTGCTTTTTCAGGAATCGCTCAAGAAAGGAACTATCCCAGAGCATTGGAAACCCACTAATGTGACATCCGTTTTTAGCCAGGGAGTAAGGAAAAATTACTTTTAAAACCGCAATGAATAGCATAACCTCTGTCGTGGGTAAGATCCTGGAATCCATTGTGAACGATGAGATTTCTGAATTCATGGAAGGGTTTGGTAAAATAGGGCAAGGTCAGCATGGTTCCATGAAGGGAAGATCATGCCTGACAAATTTTTTGGAAATCTTTTAAGAAGAAATGAACAGGCTCAATCAAGTACAGCCAATGGATGTTATCCACCTGGACACCAAAAAGGCCTTTGACAAGGTGTCACACAGGAGATGACTGAGTATGATAAGGGTCCGTGGTGTTAGAAGCAAGGTAGAGGCATGAATAGGAACTTGCCTGTCTGACAGAAAGCAGAGAGTGGGGATAAAATGGTCCTTCTCAGAATGGCAGCCGGTGACAAAAAGAGTTCCACAAGGCTCAGTGTTGGAATCATAACTTTTTACTTGTTACGTTAACAATATAGATGATCGAACTGAGGGCACTATGGCTAAGTTTGCAAACGATACAAAGATAGGCAGATGGACTGGTCGTATAGAGAGGGTGAAGAAGGAATTGGCCAGGTAAAAGTGTTGGCAGATGGATTCCAACATCACAAAGTGTGAGGTCATGCACTTTGTCATGAAGAATTGAGGCATGGTCTATTTTCTAAATGGGGAGAAAATTCAGAAATCTGAAGTGCAAAGGGACTTGGAATTCTAGTGCAGGGTTTTCTTAAGGTAAACTTGTAGGTTGAGGCAGTAGTTAAGAGGGCAATTGCATTTATTATTGATGGCATTTATTACAGGAGGAATTGAATATAAGAACAGGCTGTATACAGTTTTGGTCAGATTACATTTGGAGTGTTGAGCGCGCTGTTGAGCCCCATATCTTAGGAAAGGCATACTGCCCCTGGAGCATGTTCAGAGTATTTTCATGGGAATAGTCATAGGAGGGAAAAGTTTCTTGTATGGCGAAAGTTTGAGTCTTTGGGTCTATACGTGATAAAGTTTAGAAGGAAGAGAGGAAATGAAATTGAAACATACAGAATACCGAATGACCTGAACAGAGTGGATGTGTATAAGATGTTTCCATTGGTAGGAGAGACCAGGACCCACGGACACAGCTGAAGCTTAAAGGGAACATCTTTTAGAACGTTGCTAAGGAGAAACCTCTTTAACCAGGGAATGGTGAATCTTTGAAATTTATTTGCAGAGAAGACTATGCGGCCAGGTTATTGAGTAAATTTGAGACGGGGGTAGCTTTACAGATCATCCAGAGGATCAAGGGTTACGGGGAGAAGGTCGGAGAATGGGTTTGAGAAACGTATCAGCGATGACCAAATGGCGGAGCAGACTCGATGGGCTAACTGGCCTAGTTTCAGCACCTATGTCTTATATTATTATGGTTTAAACTTGAAGGAGTCTTTTTGCATGTCTGTGAACATGGATTCGTGCTCTTCATGAATGTCAGAAGCTGGTGGAAATAGACAATAGGCAATAGACAATAGTTGCAGGAGTAGGCCATTCTGCCCTTCGAGCCTGCACCACCATTCAATATGATCATGGCTGATCATCCTTAATCAGTATCCTGTTCCTGCCTTATCTCCATAACCCTTGATTCCACAATCCTTGAGAGCTTATCCAACTCTTTCTTAAATGAATCCAGAGACTGGGCCTCCACTGCCCTCTGGGTCAGAGCATTCCACACAGCCACCACTCTCTGTGTGAAGAAGTTTCTTCTCATCCTTGTCCTAAATGACCTACCCCGTTGACTGTTTTTGAATGAAGGTATTTTGGCTGCTGGCAGGATGGTGGATGATATGACATTCGGTACAGGATCGCACACTAACTGCACTGTATTAATGTGGGGAGAGCTTATTCAAAACCTGGACCTCTCTGTCTCTGTCAATCGCCGAGGGGAGTGGGGGTTGGGGTGGCTAGGTGTAACATCCTCAGAGGCACTTAAACTATCCAGAATCATGCATCCTGAATGAATCAACAGTCACGGAATTTATCACCTTCTCACTGTCTGTTTAGAATATAAGGAGTGATTGTCCACTCCCCTCAAGGTTCAATGCAATCACCCCTTATTATCTCACAGCACTACAGATCAACATTCACTCATTCCTCATGATGGCATCATCCCAGGGATTAGTCTGGTGGACTCTTGTTCATTCTCTCTGTGGTAAGGAGATCACTCCTTATAAAGGAGATAAAATCTGTCCACAATACCCCAAACACTGCCTCAACAACGCTCTCACAGTTGATCACAATAATTCCTTTCCCTCACTTAGCTGACTCCATTTCCTTCATGTTACACAGGATACCAATCATTTACAATGCGCTGCCACTGATGGGGAATTTAAAACATCCTTATATCTGTAGGTCAGCATCAATAAAGCCAGCACCAGAGGTGCCTATCGAGATGGAAAACACTCTCGGAGACAGACTCAATCACAAAGAATACGTCTAAAAGAGTGACTGACCACCCATCTCAATGTTATTCAGCTGCAGGAATATGGGAAACAGGCAAAGGAAGGGGTTTATCTTTCCTTTTCATCTGCCCTCACGGGATGTATGCAGCCCTGGTCAGACCAGAATGTTATGCTGACCCTGAACTGAGTGGCTGGTGAGCTGTTCCACAGGGTAGTAAAGATTAAAATGCAGTGCTGTGGGTTTGCAGTCACACAGAGACGTGATTAGAGAAGAATGACCCATTGTCTTCTGTAATGGGCATAAGGCAAGCCGATATCAACAGATTATTATTTTGTGGCTGTAGATTATGAACGAGTGATGGAACCACCATACACTGTCTTCCCATCTTTCTAATTCTGTGCAGAGAAAAATGTAAACATTTCAAGTACAATTATTTTGCAATGGACACATTGTAAGAATGGGCTTGAAACAGCTGTATGCGGAGATTAACAAACGCACAAACTATAGTTTATTCGGGAATTGTACTGAGGCTGCGGAGACTGGGATGTCATGTTGGTGTTACTGGACAGAAATGGTGAGTGGGGAGGATATGGAAATGTAAACTTGTGCAGGAGAAAACGAATCAAGGAGAACAGTTTGTTTCATCCTCACATATTGCTGCGTAATTTTTAAATAATCATTTGCTAATTATAATGTGTAAGGAATGGAATCTTTGATTGGAACTGAAAACATTGACTTGCACCTTTCCAAAATGTGCATATCATGACCATCAATTCAGTTCAGACTTACCAAAGTATAAAGAGATAAGTTTGTTAATATGTACTCCTGATATTGAGTTATATAGACTTACCAGGAACACCAACTATAGCAAGGATAGGATAGTAACCAGCTTGAATAACCATGAGGACATCTTCAACCCGCGATGCTAATGATATCCAAGGCTTGGAAAGCCAGAAAAGACCCGAGGATAAACTCCTGTCCATTGCTGGAAATTTCCATTTGAATGTTCTCAGAACTTGATCCATTGTAGGAACACTCCAGTGTACTCTTCCCAGATTCTGAACTCTCCCCCCTCTCTCCCTGAAGCTGCTGATCCCTGTTACTGATGTGGATAATGCTCCCGCTCATACTATGGGATCGTCATCCACATTGAATCCATTCCTTTATTGATAGAAGACTGAAACTCTCTGGGGACCCATAGGATCGATGGAGACTCGCATAATGACAATCGCTGAACAAACAGCTCCAACTAATCCCTCTCCATGTGATACTATTTGACTAAAATTCAAAATAACTTTGAACACATGCATTCTGGATGTGAGATGCGAGTATGACTGAAGGAAGGAATGTTGGAGATGACAGATTATTTGTGTGTAATCATTCAGTCTTCGTTGGATATAGAGGTAATTCCAGAGGTTTAACTGAACATAAACATGCTTCTCTGTTCATAAATGGAGAAATAAATCCGATAATTACTGATCAGTCATTGCAAAATCATTAAAACAATCAAACAGCATGCATATGTTAACAGAGAATCGTACATGACAAGTACAATTCAGATTGTTATTCCAGAATCAGAGAGGGCAAGCGTGGGTGTTGATGCTATCCATGTTAAGGAACTGTGATCAAGTGTCATTTACTGACTTCAATTACATTGTGATTATGACATTCGGGAAAAGACAGAAGATGGAGAGGACTGGGGGACATGATTGTTCAAACTGGGAAGAGGTACATTGCTGTTCCCTAGTTATCAATATTGGAACGTTACACTTTATAACTCATATGAAGAACAGATTCAAGGATAAATCAATATTGAGAAATTAGCAGACACATCATTAATGAAATGTATTTATTCAATGCAAAATACAGGGACAAAATGATTTTCTATACAGACCAAAATATGCAAAGTATCAAGAGATAAGTTTTTAAAAATGTACTCCTGATATTGAGTTATATAAATAGAAATGTGAATGTGAAAACTGGGAAAGTGATGTGCAAACTTTATCAGTCAATATTTGATCCACCGCTGAGATGCTGATGTCCCCTCTGTCAGTGATCCCCCTCACTGAGATTCTCTGGCCCAGTCTCTCACACAGTATCTGGAGGTGGGGTTATCATTTCCTGCTGCTCATGGCACAGTTTATTTTTTTAAAAATCCACCTTCGCCATATAACTAAGCTACGGTCTTGTGGGTTCTGTTTAGCTGTCAGTAACATAGCTCTGTGATGTTATTGGAAATAAAATGATCTGGGATGACAGCCAGTATCAGCAGAGTGGTCACAGGGTATGGCACCCAGACAAATGGACTGCAGTTCAGAGGAATTTCTAAATAAAACTTCCAAATTCTGTCTGTCCGTATTTCTCTACCCTCATGCTGCTTTCTGATCTATCTGACTTCACTCTCATCTAACACCGCTTCCTCACCCGCTCTGTCAGTCACTCCCCTTTCTATCCTCTCTCAGTTTATCTCCATTCACTTTCTGTTCCCCTGTTTATTTCTCTCTCACGACATCTATCTCCACACGCGCTCTCTATCTCCAGTTGTGCAGTTGAAGAGCTTGTGACCCCACAATCGGTTGACTGACCTCCATCAGTGTTATAATAATTCGGCGGTTGTCTGATCCACAATAAATACTTGAGGTGCCTGGTTAGATAAGCTGGTGCGGTGACAGGTACAGTGCACAATGACCCATTATCTCTTCATGTTCTCCTCTGATCCAATGAGGCTTTGTGTGTGGAACTAAGAAAAAAAGAAGGGGATGGTGACATTAATGGGGTTGTACTATAGGCCCCCAAATAGTCAACAGGAATTACTGGAACAAAAATATATACAGCGATTGGTAAGACGTGCAGGAACATTCGGGTTGTCATAATAGGGGTTTAAATTTTTATAACAGACTGGAACTGCCAGAGCATTGAGCTATTCGATGGGATGGAATCAAATAGGTGCGTCAGGAAACTTTCCTCAAGCATTATCTAGAGGGTCCTAATCGGGAAGGGGCAAAATATGACCTACTCTTAAAAAATATTTCAGGACTGGTGAGTGAGGTGACAGTAGATGTGCACTTTGTGACCAGTGACTAATTTTAAAATAGTTATGTAGAGGGAAAAAATTGGACCAAACATTCTAGTTCTAAATTGGGACAAGGTTAATTTTGATGGACTCAGACAGGAGTTTGCAGGGATTGATTAGAGTCATCTGTTTACAAGAAAAGGGAGTTCCAGCAATTGGGAGTTTAAGATCTATATGTTCCTGTGGGGGTGAAAGGAAAGTTGACAGGAATGAGGAACCCTGGATAGCAAGAGATGTTTAGGCTTTGACCAAACAAAATGTGGAGGCATGGCTCAGGTAGAGGCAGCTAGAATCAAGGAAATCCCTGGAGGTGTACAGAGGATACAGGAGTTTACTGAAGAAGGAAATCAGGAGGACGAATAGAGGGTATGAGATAACCTTGCCTGAGAAGATCAGGATGAATCCAAAGAGATTCTTTAAATATATTAACGGAAAATCAGTAACTAGAGAGGGAATAGGACCCCTCAAACACCAAAGTGGACGTGTGTGTAGTACCATATGGATAGGCAATGTCCTCAACAAATATTTCCCCTCTATATTTACAGTGGAGAAATACATGAATACATGGGAATTTGGGGAAATTAGTGGTGATTACTTGAGGGCAGTCCATATCACAGAAGAAGAGGTATTAGATGCACTAGAATGTTTGTGGTTGGAGAAATCTCATGGGCCTTACCAGATAGATCCAAGAAAACAACAAGGGGCCAGAGAAGAATTTGCGGGGGGCCCTGGCTGATAATTTTGATCATCAGTTACCAAAGGTGAGAACCCCTAAGGCTGAAGGATGGCAAATATTCTGCCCTTATTAAAGAAGGACTGAAAAATAAAGTCTTAGCATCTGTGGGAGGTATATTACTTGAGAAAATTCTAAGGGAGAAGATGTGCATGCATTCGGAAAACAGGGTTTGATTAGGAATAGTAGGCAAGGCGTTTTGAATGGAAATTCATGCCTGACGAATTTCCTAAAACACTTTGCTGACATGACCAGGAAAGTCGAGTAGGGCAGGCCGGTAGACGTTCAAACGTGTGTGCTGGAAAAGTGCAGCAGGTAAGGAAGCATTCGACGGGCAGGAGAATCGACATTCCTGGCAGGATTCCATCATAAGGAATGTATAAAACATCGATACTCCTGCTTCTCGGATGCTGCATGACCTGCTGGACTTTTCCAGTGGCACACTTTTCGACTCAATCTCCAGCATCTGCAGTGATCACTTTCTCCAAGGGTGGTAGACCCTTGGACAAATTGTATTTCAGTTACACCAGAACAGGATGAAGCTTTTCAGCCCTGGCACATTTTATACAGTTACATTTTATACGCCCAGACCAACCAACCCAACCACCCCGTGGCTCAACACTTTAACTCTCCCTCCCACTCCACCGAAGACATGCAGGTTCGTGGACTCCTCCATCGCCAGAACATAACAACACGACGGTTGGAGGAAGAGCGCCTCATCTTCCGCTGGGAACCATCCAACCAGAAGGGATGAACTCAGATTTTTCCAGTTTCCTCATTTCCCCTCCCCCCACCTTGTCTCAGTCGATTCCCTTGAACTCAGCACCGCCCTCCTAACCTGCAATCTTCTTCCTGACCTCTCCGCCCACACCTGACTCCGGCCTATCACCATCACCTTGAACTCCTTCCACCTATCACATCTCCATCGCCCATCCCCTAGTCCCTCCTCCCTACCTTTTATCTTAGCCTGCCTGGCACCCTCTCCTCATTCTGATGAAGGGCTCCGGCCCGAAACGTCGAATTTCCTTTTCCTTGGATGCTGCCTGACCTGCTGTGCTTTATCCAAAAGCCGCGATGGGCTGAATGGCGTTCTCATATTTCCATGAATCCAGCTTCAGATGCGAATGAACCGTTCGTTTTTAGTCCTTTGGAAATGTTCAGGTTCCAGTAGTACTGTTACATGTTCACAGCACGAGCTTGAATTTTGTCCAGGTTTTGATGCTTTATGCGATCTTTTCTGAGTATCCTAACTTCTGATCGAACTATGGAGGATCAGACATTGCTGAAGCAGCTGAAAATGTTCGTGCCGAGGAAACTACCTGGAAGGTCGTCCCACAGAGATATCCTGGGACTGAGAGGATTGATCTCCACCAGACATATTGTGTTTTGAATGGCCAACCAGTGGAGAGTTTACAACTGATTCCCACTAGGTTCAAGTTTATTCAGTCTCCTTGACACCTTGTTCAGTCATGGAGTAAAAACGACGACAGCAGATGCTGGAAACCAGAGTCTAGATTAAAGTGGTGCTGGAAAAGCACGGCAAGTCAGGCAGCTTCCGAGGAGCAGGAAAATCGACGTTTCAGGCAAAGGCTCTTCATCAGGAGCAGAGGCAGTGTCCCTGCTGAGTGCAGAGATAAATGAGATGGGCGTGGAGGTGGGGAGAAAGTAGCATACACTACAATAGTTAAATTGGGGTGGGGATGGAGGTGATAGGTCAGAGAAGAGGGTGGTGGAGTGGTTAGTTGAAAGGTGTATAGGCAGATAGGACAGGTCATGGGGACGGTACTGAACTGGAAGGTTTGCACTGGTGTGAGGTAGGGGAAGGGGAAATGAGGAAACTAGTGAAGTGCAAATTGAAGCCCTGGGGTTGAAGTGTGCTGAGACAGAAGATGAGACGTTCTTCCTCCAGGCGTCTGGTGGTGAGAGAGCAGCGGTGGAGGACGCCCAGGACCTGCATGTCCTCGGCAGACTGGGAGGGGGAGTTGTAATGTTGGCAACAGGGCGGTGTGGTTTATTGGTGCGGGTGTCCCGGAGATGTTCCCTAAAGCGCTCTGCTAGGAGGCGTTCAGTCTTCCCAATGTAGACGAGACTGCTTTGGGAGAAATGGATGCAATAAATGATTTATGTGGATGTGCAGATCAAACTTTAATGAGTATGCAAGGTTCCTTTAGGGCCTGGGATGGAGATGAGAGTGGATGTGTGTGCGTAGGTGGCAGAGGAGGGTGCCAGGAAGGGAGGGTGGGTTGCTGGGGACGTTGACCTGTCCAGGTAGTCATGGAGGGAACGCTCTTTGCGGAAGTGGAAATGTCTGAGGAGGGAAATATAACCCCAGTGGTGGGTTCCGTTTGGTGCTGGGGGAAATGTCGTCGGATGATTTGGTGCATGTGAAGGTTGGCAGGGTGGAATGTGAGCACCAGGAGGGGGTTCTGTCCTTGTTACGGTTAGAGGGATGGAGGTTGACGGTGGAGGTGCGGGATGTGGATACGATGTGTATGAGGGCATCTTTAACCACGTGGAAAGAAAATTACGGTCTGTAAAGAATGAGGCCATCTGGTGTGTTCTATGGTGGAACTGGTCGTCCTGGGAGCAGATACGGCAGAGGCAGAGGAATTGGGAATGCGGGATGGAATTTTTGCAGCAGGTAGGGCTATGGGACTCGGTTGGTTTGGGAAATGTAGTCCTGTGGAAATGTTCATGTAGCTATTGGACTCGGTAAAAATGTCATTGTCAAGTCAATCGTCATTAATGGAGATGGAGAGGTCCAGGAAGGGGAGGGAAGTATCAGAGGTGTCCAGTTAAATTTAAGATCGGGGGAATGTGTTGGTTAAGTTGATGAATTGCCCAACCTCCTCGTGAAAGCACGAGGTGGTGCCAATGCAGTCATCACTGTAGCGGAGGAACAGGTGGGGAGTGTTGCCAGTGTATTACGGAAGATGGACAGTTCTACATAGCCAACAAAGAGACGGGCATAGCTGGGGCCCATACGGGTGCCCATGGCTACCCCATTCGTCTGGAGGAAGTGGGAGGTTTCGAAGGAGAAATTGTTAATTGTGAGGACCAGTTCAGCCAAACGAATGAGAGTGTCAGTGGAAGGGTAGTTTTGGGGATGTCTGGAGAGGAAAATTTGGAGGGCTTGAAGGCCCTGGTCATGGCGGATGGAGGTGTACAGTGATTGGATATCCATAGTGAATTTGAGGCGTTGGGGGCCGGGCAAATGGAAGTCTTGGAGGAGGTGGAGGGGTGGGTGGTGTCTCGAACGTATGTGTGGAGTTTCTGGACTTGGGAGGATAGGACA
>NW_026869224.1:0-94936 GCF_020745735.1 Hemiscyllium ocellatum | reverse complement strand
CTTTATTTCCAATCGGCTTTAGCCAAGTCCCGCCCTCATTCTATTGTAGTCTCCTTGTTTGAGCACAGGACCCTGGGATTGGATTTTATCTTCACACTCTCCATCTGTATTTTAAATTCAACCATACTGTGATCATTCCTTCCAAGTTGATTTCTAACTATGAGGTCATTAATTATTCCTGTCTCATTACACAGGACCAGAACTAGCATAGCTTGCTCCTTATTGTACGTGCTTTTATTTTAGAGCAGTCAAACTCAGACATTTTGGATTCACTGCTTTTTCATGTTTGAAAAAGAAACAAGGGCAGCATGACCTTGTTAAAGGAGTAGCATTTTCACAACAGTAGACTTGGGACTTCATCAAAACGTTTCTGAAAATGCCAATTCACTGCATCTGTTGCTTAGTCATAATTTATTTCACAGTCGGTTTCTCAAATATGATTCGCCTTTAATAATTTGGCACTGAGTTGATCCATGTTCATTACTTTCAAATTAATTTAATTCTCAATTTTCCCTGGCAAAGCATTTTTTCTAATAGACTCTTGTGTTGTCCTGATTGCTTCTTGATGCTAAGCAAACTGTAATTCCCTACTTTCTTCTGCCTCATTTTGAAATACTGGGGTTATATTTGCTGCACTCAAACCTGTCAATTCAATCATCAGGAATTTGGAAGACAGTAAGCAAAGTATACATTAATAACATGGCCACTTCCTTTAGGAATCATGGATAATGATTATCAGGCCATGGGGATTTATCAGATTTCAGTCGAAATATTTAGTCCAAAACTGATTATTTGCTGATTTGATTGTATTTCCTGTCTTTTCTCAGTAGACTGGGAATTGCTTGGAAGTTTTTTTTTTCTTTCATGAAGGCAGAAAATAAGTAGTTGCTTCGTAGTCTGCCATTTTTCCTGTTCTCCATTCGCTGGTTTTAGACTGTGAGGAAGCTACGATTATCTTTGCCAACATTTCATCTTGATATATTGTACTTTGAGAAGCTTAATGTTTCACGCTTGTTTAATATACTCTTCCGAAACCTATTACTTCCAGTCTTAAGCTGTTCAATGATAAACTTCCACAGCCATACAATCAAAGAAGCATAGCCTGTGTAGCATCAAAATTACATCACGATCTATACTATTCCAACCTTTCTACATAAGTCCCATAGTCATGAATGTTTTGCCACTTCACGTGCTCGTCAAAATACATTTTAATGGGTGAGAGGTGGCCCGTGATAGCTCACGACCACTCTACCCACCTCAGGAGGTGCGTTCTGGACCGCATCACCCTCTGGGTGAAAAACAATCCCTGAATCTTCTCTAAACCTCTAATCCTTGCCTTTAAACGTGTGCTCCCCTGTTCTTGGCCCTTTGACTAAAAGGAACAGGTGCTGTCTACCCACCCTGTCCATGTCCATCGTATTCTTATCCATCTGAATCACGTCTCCCTCAGCCTTCTCTGCTCCAAAGTAATCAAATGGAGCTTATGGAACCTCTCTCTATAGCTGATACGCTCCATCCTTGGGAACATCCTGGTGAATCTTTGTACCCCCTCCAGAACAATTACATGCTTCCTGTAATGGGGCTCCCAGAACCCTAAATAGTATTCCATCATGGCCTAACCAAAGTGCTACATAGCTCTAGCAATCTATGCCTTGATGAGTAAACACTATGCCTACTGTTTCCAATTATTTCTTACGTAACCTTTGATCTTCCCCCGTTACGTTCACGGATGTGTGGAGAAGCACCCTCTGAGCTTCCTGGTGTGCTGCCATTCATTGGGTACTCTCCTGTCTGGTTCCTTCCTCCAACGTGCATCACCTCATATTTATCAGGGTTACATCTGTCATTGATCCACCCATCTGACCATTCCATCGGTATCTTCCTGTAACATAAGAACTTCCTCCTCACTGCCAAACATCCAGCAAATATGTGTATCAAACAAGGACTTGCTTATCACGCTGCCACTCCCCCTCCACATTCACACCTACATCATTTACAAATACCACAAATAATAAGGGACACAGCGCTGATCATTGTGGTACATCAGGGGACACCGTTCTCCAGTCACTCGAACAGCCTTCTACCACCACCTTTTTTTTTGGCAAAATTTTCTCTAACACTGATCTGAACACACTGGTCTATAGTTCCCTGTTCTATCTCCACAACCCTTCCTATAAACGGTGCTGTCCAGTCCTCGGGCACCTCACCTGTGACCAGATTCTATTTAAACATTTGCATCAGCGCCTTTCATTCCTTGTCTCCAACAGCAGGCTGAGATGTAACTGATCGATACCTGGGGATTGGTCCAGTTTTATACCAGGAAAAATCATCAATCCCTGCTCACATCTTACATCAATCTGTTTTAGAGCCTCCCAGTCCATCTTCTTGATTTCTGTACCTGCCACCTCTTTTCCCCAAGTAAAAAGACGTGAAGTTCTCATATAACAATCAATCAGCGTTCTCCAGTGTCAAAGACAGATTCCCGCCTTGATCCCAGACCAAGTGTCCTCAGCAGACCGTTGTACCATCTGAGAGATTAATCAGGAGAATGCCCATTCAGTATATGTGATCAGTATATTTTACTTGGATTAAGACATCAAAATTGTACAGGTACAGTACAGGTACAGTCTCATCAATCCTCTGTATTACGAATGCAGAATGTCTTTACTTCTATTCAGAGCAAATCATTGCAGAAGCTGAATCGGTATTGAAACCAACACATGCTAGAGATCACAGTGAGTCAGATAGCATCGTAAAGAGAGAGCAAGCAGATACTATGAGTCTATTTGATTCTGCATCGTCTGTATTCAGATTCCATTTAAATGAAGGCGTTTAAAGGGGCACAGCTCTGACACTTGTGGCACAGCAGCGTACATCGGTCTGCAGTCACACAAACAACCTTCTACCACCACCTATGTTCTCCAATAGTTTCTCTAATGCTTACCTTCCCCGTTTGCATATGTTCCTCCCAATGCACTTTGCGGTAATATTTTCTCCTAACTTACTGTGTGCTGATTAAACCTCTTTCTGAATATCTGACTGTACCATATTCACTGATTCGCCATTGTTTACATCTGCAAGCGATATCTTCAAAAAAACTTGTAAATTATAACTTCCCTTTCATAAATGCAGATCAACTCTCGCGAAATTTGCTATTGCTTACTCAGTGTCTAATAGGTTGCAACAGATTCCCTACTGTGGATAACAACTAACTGGCCTGTAGTCCTCCACTCTCCCACTTCTTCCCTTTGTAAATCATTTGAAAGCATTTATAACCTTCTGAGGTGAATACAGAAAATAATAAGTGGTCCCTATTACAATCAACATGTGTATTGCTGTTTACTCTGAAATTTCAGTTTGAGTTATATCTGGTCTGTCAGAATTACCAATCCTCATCCCAGTTATGTTTCCAAATACTACCTCGTAACTCTATATGAATGATTTTAGTCTTTAGTTACAAAGGTTCCATGGTGACTTGATATTTCTGGGAGATTTTCTGGATTTTCCTCTTTGAAGACAGATGCAATGTCACTGTTTCATCTCCTTGTCATTTTTCTGTTCTCTACAATAAATTCTCGTATCCACACATTCGCTGTGCCACATTTAATCTTGGTTTCATTTTCCTTTCAAGTATCAACAGACGTTTTTCGCCAGTATTTACAACTAACAAAGAAAATCAAACCACAGGAACAAATCCTTCAGCCCTCCAAGCCTATGTCAATCCAGATCCTCTATCTATGCCTGTGGTCTATTTTCTAAGGTTCTGTATCTCTCTGCTCCCTACCATTCATGTATCTTTCCAGATACATATTAAATGAAGCTTTCGTCCCTGCCTCTACCACCTCCACTGGCAATGCATCCCAGCACCCATAACCCTCTGCGCAAAGAACTTTTTGAGCATATCTGCAATAAACTTTTCCCCGTTCATCATGAATTCTTGACCCGTAGTAACTGACTCCCCCAATCTGGGAATAAGCTTCTTGCTTTCTAGCCTGTTTACTCCTCTCATGGTTTTGTAGACTCAGTCAAGTCCTCCCTGAACCTTCGTCTTTCTAATGAAAATAATCACAATCTACCAAACCTCTCTTCAAATTTAGTTCCCTCCATACAAGGCAACAACGTGGAGGAAATCCTTTGCACTCTTTTCAAAGCATCCAGATCCTTTCAGTAATGTGGAAACCAGAACTGTTCGCAGTATTCTGAATGTGGCCGAACCAAAGTCCTATACAACGGTAATATGGCCTGCCTGCTTGTGTACGCAATAGATTCCAACAAATTCCCTCCTGTTGGTGACGAGTTAACTTGTCTGTAGTTCTCCACTCCTTAAATTGTTAGAATTCAGGAAGGAAAGTATGCTGTATGTCTTCTTGATCATTCTATCGACCAGGAGAAAGTGAGGACTGCCGATACTGGAGATCAGAGATGAAAAATGTGTTGCTGGAAAAGCGCAGCAGGTCAGGCAGCATTCCATCGACTTGCCACTTTCAGCGAACAATGGACCTGAACACCTAGATCTCTCTGTCCATCAATTTTTCCCAAGGCTTTTTCCAGTTAGCGTACAAATCGTTCTCGAATTGGATCTTCCAAAATGCATCACCTCACATCTGCCATTTCTCCAACAAACTCTCCAATCTATCTACATTCAGCTGTGTTCTCTGACAGTCCCCTCAAATTTCTGCTACTCTACCAATCTTCGTGTCATCTGAAAACTTGCTAATCAGACCACCTATACCTTCGTTCAGATCATGTAAGTATATTACAACAAACAGTTGTCCCAGCACGGATCCCTGTGAAACACCACACAGAACAGTTGTCCATTTTGAGAAACTCGCTTCCATTACTACTCCCTGTCTCCTGTTACCCAGCCAGTTCTCTAACCCATCTAGCTAGTACACCATGGACCCCTGCGACTTCCCCTTCTCCATCAGTCTATCTCATCAAACGCCTTACTGAAGACCATGTATATGACAGCTCCATCCCTTTCTCCACTATCAACTTTGTCAATCCTCAAAGAATTCAATTATGTTTGCTAAGATGTGACCTTCCCTGCACAAATCATGGAAGGTCTTGCGTGGAGTCCGACTTGTTTTACCCTGGAGTCATCCTGGTTATATTTCCAAAGCAGGACTTTATAAACTGCCACCATGATTGGCTGCGTACAAATTGAATGTTGTTTTGAACAAAATATAATCTATCCACAAATATAAAGCTGCAAACGTAAATTAGTCCTTCAGATTTATATGTGTGTCTGGGCAAGAGATGCGGAGTGTGTGTTTGTGTGTTGGTGGGGGTGGGGGGCGCGGGAGGGGGGGCGCGTGGAGTGCGAGTGAGAGAGAGAGGATGTGTATGTTTGTTTCCATGTGTGTGAGCGAAAGAGGGGGTGTGTGTGATTGTGTGTGTCTGTGTGTGTGTGTATGTGTATGTTTAAAGATGAAAGTGAGAGTCTGTGCTCACGTTAAGACACTGACAGTTTTGGCTCATCCCTTTGCCCACAAACACCCAGTCCGTGGTTTCAGAGCGTCCATGCTCTGCAGCCTCTGCTCCAATTGTTGTTCATGTTACAGACTCAGATTCTGTAACTACAGACACCATGCTCCATCCAGAGTTGGGTCACCAAATCCTCTGGTCTCCCTGAATGTCTGTGGCATTTCACAGAACAACCTCCAGCAAACCATCCCCAGCCCCGCCACTAACTTTTCAATAACAGGAGACAAACAGGCTTCCCTAACTAAAAGTGAGATATCTACTCCTTTATATTTATACTTCAGGGTCCTCCTCGTGTTTCTGACCACGTGATCAGCTGAGAGGAGAAAACGCAGGCGTTCAGTGGACAGGCACAGACCAAGTTTTAAAGGCAGCATCTGAGGAGCAGTAAAATCGACGTTTCGGACTTTTGCCCGAAACGTCCATTTTACTGCTCCTCGGATGCTGCCTGAACTGCTGTGCTCTTCCAGCGCCACGAATCCAGAATATGCCAGTGCATTGCTCAGTAAACCGGACTATCTGCCCAGCATGAGGAGCTGTGCAGACGATCCCAGTGTATTGCTCAGTTCGCTGGACTATCTTCCCAGCATGGGGAGCTGTGCAGTCTATGCCCGTGCATTGTTCAATAAACAGGACTATCTGCACAGCATGGGGAGCTATGTAGACTATCCCAGTGTATTGCTCAGTAAACTGGACTATCTGCCCAACATGGGGGGCTCTGCAGAATATCCCAGTGCATTGCTCAGTAAACTGGATTTTCTGCACAGCATGGGGAGCTTTGCAGACTAAGCTAGTGTATTGCTCGGTAAGGTAGACTATCTGGCCAGCATGGGGAGCGGTGCAGACTCTGCTAGTGTATTGCTCAGTAAACCGGACCAGCTGCCCAGCATGGCAGTATTGCAAAACTTTGCTGTATATTGCTGCTACATTTGCACTACGTAACTGACTAACACAGGACAATTTGCCGCCCGTACTGCGAGTGACAGAAAATGGGCTCCCATAAAGTAATGTCTCTGTATCTTCATGCATTAGTTCAAGGCAAGGGGTTTTATATGTGCACGTGAGTGTGGGTCTGGGGCAGTGTTCGATGTGAAAGTCATTGTCTAAGAGAGAGCACACGTGGTGAAAATCAGTTTAAAATGAACAACTGTTAGGGCTTGGTATAATGGACAGAGAGAGAGATATCTGGATTAGTCGTGCTGGAAGAGCACAGCAGTTCAGGCAGCATCCGAGGAGCAGTAAAATCGACGTTTCGGGCAAAAGTCCTTCATTAGGAATACAGGCAGAGAGCCTGAAGGGTGGAGAGATAAATGACAGGAGGCTGGGGGTGGGGGAAAGTAGCATAGAGTACAGTATGTGAGTGGAGGAGGGGACGAAGGGGATAGGTCGGGGTGAGGGTGAAGTGGATAGGTGGAAAAGAAGATAGACAGGTAGGACAGGTCATGGCGACACTGCTGAGCTGGAAGTTTGGAACTGGGGTGAGGTGGGGAAGGGGAAATGAGGAAACTGTAGTTCATGGGCAGCTGATAATGACGTGCTTGAAATATTAAAGTAAAGGCATTGCCCGACCCAATAGCATTATAGATCAGTACGCACGGGAATGTTGGATGGATAGGGAATTCTGTGTGAAATCAGACATGAGTCATGGAGTATTGAGTCAGAGTTGATTCTGCAGGTTTGCAGCTATGAGTGTCAGCAACAGACGAATGCCATCTTTAAGACTGTATTTCACAGCTCATGATCCAAATAACAGATGGGATGAGCCAGTGAAGTATATGTTGGATTTATCGGTAGTTATAATTAGGAATGGTCAGGGTGTAGTGTCAGGAATTGGTTCATGGCCAAAGAGATCACCACTGTTGTCATTTGTCTATTTCAGCTCAGCTATTGGCCAGGGAGGAGATGAAATCAAAGGAAGGAAATGCAGTTTGTAACCAGAACAGAAGATAGTGACCGCAATGCTTTCAATATTTAGATAGCAAGTGCAGTGATACAACGAATCATGTTTCACAGCTGAAACTGAACAAGTCAACACAGCAACCCATGAGTAACACTGCCAGAAGCAAGGAGGGCGAGAGTGAATTCACAATTTAGTATTTCTTTGTCAAGTAAATATCTGGATTTAGAATCTTAGCAGGAACAATAACAGTAGTAAGGAGAGTAGAGTGAATGAAAGATCAGTATTACTGTCAAACATGATTTTTAGTATTAATGACTGAACAGTGAGACTTACCAGGACCACCAACAAAAGCCAGGATTGGATAATGCAAATATTGTATAATGTAAAGTACACATTTGATCCTCCACGATATTGACCTTCAATCATAATATGTAGAAAGAAACCAAACATCCCAGTTTAAACTCCTGTCCATTCTTGGGACATTCCAATCTAATGTTCTCAGATTGTGATCCATTGTTGTTACATTCCAGTCTAATGTTCTCAGATTCTAATTCATTGTTGAAACATTCCAGACTCTTGTGCTCAAGATTCTGATCTCTCCCCCTGTCTTTCTGGAGCTGTTGATTCCTGCTGAAAAATGTGTTGCTGGAAAAGCGCAGCAGGTCAGGCAGCATCCAAGGCGAAGGAGAATCGACGTTTCGGGCATAAGCCCTTCTTCAGGAACCTGGAGTACCACCTGCTGATTCCTGGTAACACTGTTGGTGATGCTCCCACAATACTGTGGGATAACACATTGAACGAGCCCACTTATCGTTAAAAGATGGAAACCGTCCACTGGGGTAATTGAAACCCATGGAGACTAACATTAATCACAGTCACTGAACAAACAGGTCCAGTTAACCCCTTCCTGACATCACTTTTCATATCCCAATAAAGGGGAACATTTACTCGGTGTGGGTGGAATGGATGGGCATTACTTAGGGATGGATCACAAATCTTTCAATATTCTTATCGTTTCTTCCGTGTAAGTGAGAGTTGAGCCAGAACACTGCAGGACTGTGTATATTACATATTGTTTATAAAGGGCAACAGTGAAAACGACGATAAAAGACCTGCTGCATAAGGTGACTGGTGGGCTAATTTCCAGAGCCAATAAACCTGTGTATATATTTATTGTCCATTTACTTTGTGTAATGTTGCTCCTGGTTGTATGTGCACTGTTGTCAAATTCTTCCACAACCTTGGGACATCATTCAGAGCATCGAGACTGCAGCACAGGAACATGAGGAAGTAATTCTATCCCCATGCCCCTGTTGCAACGGTACAGGGGGAGGCCATTCAGCCTCTCAAGTCTGTTACAGAGGGACAGGAGGAGGCCATTCTGCTTCTTGAGCCTGTTATGCAGGAACTATCAGTTGTAAAATCCCTATGCAGAAGAATAGTCCTAATATAATTTTAATGTTTTAAGTTGAGTCAGGCCAACATTGAACGTTTTATGTTGGCACTTTGAAAAGCTGCTTTGGAGAAGATTTTGGCGGGAAAGTGGGAGGCCTTCACAAATGAGTTACAGAGTCTAGCGACAGCATGTTCCTGTCTATGAGCAGGGTAAGGCTGGTAGGTGTAGGGAATGCTGATTGGCGAACAGAATTGAGGCTCTGTTCATGAAAAGGCGGAAGCATATGATAGGTACAGACAGTAGGGATTTAGTGGAGTACCAAGGCTATAGAATAATACCCAAGAGGGAAATCAGGAGGGCAAAATGGGGACATAAGATATCTTCCGAAAATAGGGTCAGGGATATTTCAAAGAGACTCTCCAAATACATTAAGGCGAAAAGAGTAACTCTGGAGAGAAAAGGGCCCCTTAAATATCAGCAAAGTGACCTATGTGTGGAACTACAGGAGATCGGTGAGATACTAAATAAATATTTTGCATCAGTATTCACTGTGGAGTAGGATATGTAAGGCAGAGAACTTGAGGAAATGAATAGTGATATCTTGAAAATTGTCCATATTAGAGAAGATGAGGAGCTGGATATTTTAAAATGCATTAAGGTGGATAACTCCCTCTGACCTTTTAAGTGACTCTTGGTTGGGCACATGTATTTTAGTACAATGAAGGGCATGAAGGTTAGTCTGACTTGAGAGTAGGATAAACTGCCGGCACAACATCAACAGTTCAACGGCCTGTACTGTGCTGCACTGTTCTATGATCAATGAACTAATCAGATGTACCCCAGATCTGTTGGGAAGCTAGGGACGTAAGGTTTCGGTCTCTGCCTGAGATATTTGTATCATGGACAGTCACAGGTAAGGCTGTGCCATTGTTTTAGAACAGTTGATAAGGAAAAGCCAGGAAACTGTAGACAAGTGGGACTGATGTCATTGGTGGGTAAGTTGTTGGAGGGGATTCTGAGGGACAGCATTTACGTTTGTTTAGAAATGCAAATTCCAATTTGCGATAGTCAACATGACTTTGTGTGTGGGAAAGCATGTCCCACTAATTTGATTTAGCGTTTTGAAGAAGTGACGAATAAAATTGACGAAAGCACAGAAATAGAACTGTGGAATAGGATATAGACTTTAGTAAACCATTCAAAAAAGCTCCACATGATAAACTGGTTAGCATGGTGAGATCACATGGAATACAGGGAGAGTTGGAGGTAATTGGCTTGAATGTAATAGACGAAGGAAATGTTTGTGAACTGTTTTTTTTGGACTGGAGGCCTGTGACCAGCAGTGCACCACAAGGATCGAATGGATTTTGTCATTTTATATAAATGATTTGGATGTGACTATAATAGGAATGGTTAATGAGTTTGCAGATAACACCAAAATTGGTGAGGTAGTGGACAGTGAAGATAGTTAACTCAGAGTAATACGGGACCCTGATCATATAGGCTAAAGGGCCGAGGAGTGGCTGATGGAGTTCATGTTAGACAAACGGAAGGTGTAACATTTTATTGAGGCAAATTGTGTTAGCACTTATAGGTAGGATCCTGGGAAGTGTTTTCAAATACAGACAGCTGCATAGATATTATAGAAGCTCTGCAGTGTGGAACGAGGCCATTAGACCCACCGAGTCCACACTGACCCTCCACATATCATCTCGACCAAAAAACCCAAACGTTACCCCCGGTAACTCTACATTTCCTATAGACAATCCAACGAACCTGCACATCCCTGGATACTGCGGAACAATTTAGTGAGGTCACTGAACCTAACCTGGACATTTTTGGCTGTGAGAGGAAAACCAAACACCCAGAGGAAACTCAAGCACACACAAGGAGAAGGTGCAAACACTGCATAGAATGTCACCAAAGGGTGGAATCGAACCCAGGTCATTGATGCTGTAAGGCAGTATTGCTAGCCACTGTGACACTCAATGACCAGCTGCACGAGAAACTGCATCCTCCCACTTTCTCGGGACCTGTCATATCTGTTCAAATGATGTCGAATTCCAGTGCGGTGCTTCCGACAAGCCTTCCTTTACCTTCACCCCAGTGGTAGTCTGGCGCACTGACCTCTACACAGCTGAAGCCAAATGTCAACTCGAGGACACCTCTTCCTACTGCCCCCTGGACCATGACCCCACCCCCATCACCAAACCATCATCTCCCAGACCATACAGAACCTCATCACCTCAGGAGGTCTCCCACCCACAGCTTCCAACTTCATAGTCTGGGAAGCCCACACTGCCCAGTTCTATCTCTTTCCCAAGATCCACAAGTCTGACCACCCTGGCCGACTCATTGTCTCAGCATACTCCTGCCCCACTGAACTCATCTCTACCTACCTCGACACTGTCCTATCCCCACGAGTCCAGGAACTCCCCACACATGATCGAGACACCACTTAAGCCCTCCACCTCCTCCAAGACTTCCGTTTCCCCGGCTCCCAAAGCCTCATTTTCACCATGGATATCCAATCCCTCTATACCTCCATCCGCCATGACCAGGGCCTGCAAGCCCTCTGTTTTTTCCTCTCCAGACGTTCCCAACAGTACCCTTCCACCGACACTCTCATTCGTTTGGCCGAACTGGTCCTCACCCTTAACAATTTCTCCTTTGATTCCTCCCACTTCCTCCAGACAAAGGGGTAGCCATGGGCACACGTGTTGGCTACATTGAACAGTTGATCTTCTGTAATTACACCGACACCACTCCCCACCTCTTCCTCCACTACATTGATGACTGCATTGGCGCCACCTCGTGCTCCCGCGAGGAGGTTGAGCAATTCATCAAATTCACCAACACATTCCACCTTGACCTTAAATTTACCTGGACCATCTCTGATGCTTCCCTCCCCTTCCTAGACCTCTCCATCTCCATTAATGACGACTGACTTGACACATTTTTACAAACCCACTGACTCCCACAGCTACCTGGATTACACCTCTTCACACCCTACCACTTGCAAAAATGCCATCCCGTATTCCCAATTCCTCGGCTTCCGCCGGAACTGCTCCCAAGAGGACCAGTTCCACCAGAGAACAAACCGGATGGCCTCCTTCTTTAGAGACCGCAATTTCCCTTCCCACGTGGTTGAAGATGCCCTCCAATGCATCTCGTCTACATCCCGCACCTCCGCCCTCAGACCTCACCCTTCCAACCATAACAAGGACAGAATGCCCCTGTTGCTCACCTTCCACCCTACCAACTTCCGCATCAACCAAATAATCTGCCGACAATTCCGCCACCTTCAAAAAGACCCCACCAACAGGGATATATTCCCCTCCCCACCCCTTTCCGCCTTCCACAAAGAACGTTCCCTCCGTGACTGGACGCCTCCTAGCAGAGCGCTTTAGGGAACATCTCCAGGTCACCCTCACCAATCATCCACACCGCCCCGTGGCCCAACATTTCAACTCCCCTCCCACTCTGCTGAGGACATGGAGGTCCTGGGCCTCCTTCACCCTCGCTCCCTCACCATCAGACTCCTGGAGGAAGAACGCCTCATCTTCCACTTCGGAACACTTCAACCCCAGGGCATCAATGTGAACTTCAACAGTTTCCTCATTTCCCCTTCCCCCACCTCACGCTAGTTCTAAACTTCCAGCTCAGCACTGTCCCCATGACTTGTCCGGACTTGTCCGACTTGCCTAGCTCATTTTCCACCTATCCACTCCACCCTCTCCTCCCTGACCTATCATCTTCATCCCCTCCCGCACTCACCCATTGGACTCTATGCTACTTTCTCCCCACCCCCACCGTCCTCTAGCTTATCTCTCCACGCTTCAGGCTCACTGCCTTTATTCCTGATGAAGGGATTTTGCCCGAAACGTCGATTTCGCTGCACTTTGGATGCTGCCTGAATTGCTGTGCTCTTCCAGCACCACTAATCCAGAATCTGGTTTCCAGCATCTGCAGTCATTGCTTTTACCTTCACATTCTGAATGACAGGGCCTTAAACTGTGACTGACATAATGCCTGCTCTTTGCCCTCACCCCTTCCCCTCTTCCCAGATCAAGTTGTCCATTAATACTGCAGCAGGCAAGATAATTGCTGATCCAAAACAAAACAAAGAGCTGCATATACTGGAGATCGAAAACAAAAGCTGTTCTAATGAAGAATCCCCAAATTAAAAATGTTGACTCACTCTCTTCCTGCAGAGGATTAGGAAAAAGTGAATTCGGAAATGAATTCCTGATGAATGATGACCGAAACATCGACTTTCCTGCTCCTTGGATGCGCCCTGACCCGTTGTGCTATTCAAGGGCCCAACTTTCGACTTTCATCCTCCAAAAGTACCAGACCCGTTGAGTTTTGCCTGCAAACGCTTGTATATCTAATTTCCTGTTTAGAGCGTACGCATTTGTTCCCCTGCATTATTGACTCCCATAAACATCTCCCACCAGTGATTGCTTGTACTTCTTGTTTAAAACTCAAGTCAAATTGTTTCTGTGTAATCTGATTGCTCGGGTGAGATGAATGGTCGATTCAGCGAGATCTTTCCTGAGGCCTTCCTTGATGTCACAAAACCTCGCTGCACTTTGTTCGAACAAAATATGAATTGGAAAGGCAGAGAAGGATATGGGCCAAGTGCAGGGAATTGTATTTCATGTGGACGGACGTTTTGGTTGGTATGGACCAGTTTTGGCTGAAGGGCCTGTCTCCGTGCCTGACTGTAAATAAAAGTAGCTTTGCATATAGACAGAGCGGGTGAAATTGAGCAACAATATCATGGAAGGATGTGCTCACAGGTTTCAGAATGCTGAGATATAGACATTTCGATAGCATTAGGCAAAATAAGCCAGTATTAACAGGAATGATGGTGAACAGAATACAGGTGTGAGTTCAGATGATGGACAGTTGTGGATGAGGACTTGTTCTGCAGCTCTGCAACTGTGAATGGGTTCAGTAGTCTTCAATTCGTCCGTCTGAATCTCACAATAATTTATCTTTGAGTGATTTTCATTGAGTATGACAGAGGGATTCTCTGCACGAGGCCGAGATAGTTTCCTGGTGCTATCTTATCGAACTCACCTCATTAACTACCCACCCTAACTCATGGTGTCACTCTCATTCAATGTTAACCGATTCTCCCACCCACTTTGGCTGGAGGTACCCACCATCGCCCGGATGCTCCTGAATATTCCGTGATCCCTGGCACTGGTGCCACCAAGAAAGGAAAATGGGCACTCGATTGAGCTTTCCTCAGTTTAGAGCTGCCATGTACAGTTTACCCAGAGCACAGCAGATAAGGGTCAATTACACCACGGTTTGTCAACAGTATCACAGATATCTTGGTGGATGGGTTAGTAAATCTCTTCCCAGAGCGGGCCACATCACCCGACCCACCGAACATGATTTGAGCTCACCACCCAGCTCAGTGCAGTATCTGCAATCTGTAGCAATATCCAGCAATACAGGACAAACATCAATAACATTCCCAACTCTGTGAGGATAAGTGTCATCGTCTGCTGTCTGGCCCCTCACACTCAATGTAAGTCCATTCCAGCACCGACACCCGAAGAATGCTCATGCTCCACCACTCTCACTCTTGCATGCAGCACGCCCCTACCCCCTCACCACCCCCCCCCCCCACTCCCCCCGTGTCTCTGTCCTTTGTAATATCTGCACAGATTGTAGAATGCTCCGGAGAATGTTGATTATGGAATGTTCCAGATAATATTCTAAATAATTCCCAGTTTTAGGAAAATGGCAGTGCCCCCCTGTGTAAAACATTAGGTGAAGGAACAGACTATATATTTTTTTAAATCATATGCAATTAAAATCTATAATGAGTCTATTTAGCCCTTCAAATGTGCTGTACCATTTAGTAAGATCGGGGGTGATCTGACTGTCTCCTGAGCTTCACGTTGCAGGAACCTTCAATCATTCAGCCCCCTGGTTTCCTGTCACAAACCAGATGACACTCACGCACTTTCTACCCTGGGTTTCTTCAAGCATGTGTTTGGCAGGCATTTCTCATGGGGACCAACCCTCCAAAAATATGTTCCATCAGCTTTTTACTTTCATACAATGGTGAGCGTGCTTCACAAAGACCAATCAAAAATGTACTCATATTTTATAGTTATCGACATCTAATCACAATTAGTAATTCTGTTTATTTTGCTTGGATCAAGGTATTCAACCAAAGATAGCATCCAAACAACTCTATCGTTATAAAGTACAATTTCCAGCGGATTTTTTTTTCTCAGACATTATCTTGACCGTTATCTGAATTGTACCTTTTTTGCCTTCTTATCAAAGTTGATATTTTACTTTGAGTTTGGCTATTTCTATCTATAGCAGTTTCGCAATCTGTTGGCTGGATGGCTGGCTTGTGATGCAGAGGAAAGCCAACGGCGCATGTTCAATTCCCCACACAGACAGAGGTTGCCACGAAGGGCACACCCTCTCAACATCATTCTGTCACGCGAGGTGTGATGACCCTTAAGATACACCATAATTTGTGGTTTCACTAATGAGGAAGTAGTCCTTTGGGACTCTATTCTATCCATGTTAACATTTCAATTTTTTCAAAAATATTGTTATTCAGAGAAAATCTTTTTAATGCTTCAATGAACCAATAAGTACCCAACTGAAAAAAAAAATGCAAATTGAACACAATTACACCCATGTGTATGTACATAAGAAAAGGTAAATCAACGGACCGAAGAAACATAAAAAAAATTGAAAAACGAATAGTAGAACTCAGTGTAACAAAACGATAGCTCTCAACCTTCAAGAGCATTAACAAATACACGTTCATTTGTTCATAATTCTTCCTCTGTGGACATTATATTCATTAGTCAAGTTCGTAATAGCTATATAAAAGTCATTTTTAGAGTGGCAGATCAGCCTGTACCTTGGTAATTCAAAAAGGGCTGCCATGTCTTACAAAAATCATATATTGTATGTTGCAACATACCTCTAAAAATGTCCAAAGGGCTATGCTCCACGACGAGGTCACGGCAAACCCACAGACCCAGGGGGGTTTCAGACATCCAACACAATAGAACATTTTTTTTCTGAACACAGAGAGTGGGTATTGAAGTAATTTTTCCTATGCACATTTGAGTAAGGTAGACTATGCAGGTCCAGGAAAAGGAAAACCTGATCCCTCTCCAATTCGGTCCCCAAGATCCTCTCCATCCCACTGAACACACCACTCCTATAGCGCCGGTGTAAGGTCAACAAGCAATGAGTAAGAGTGCCCATAGTCATTCTGTATTTAAGACATACGCCCATCTTGAATTTTGAGAATGGATCTGGGGCCAGATAGACTCTGTGAAGAATCTTCAACTATATGGCAAGAGTCTTCTTACAGATCGAAATACCTCTTGCATTTTCACAAATATCCTCCCCTGTGTCCGAAGAGATCTGAACTCACAACTCTCTTTGCAGAACTCAGAAAGGCACAAAGTCTTGTCTGAGGGGCCACTCTCCAACAAATGATAAAAGGTACTGACAGAGGGTGTGTTCTTAGCACCAAGCACCCTCTTCTCTCCATCGGATCTGCACGGATCTGTTAAAAGCATGATTCTCTTTGGAATAACATCTCTGATCTGATAAAAAGAAAACAGAAGAGATCTCTACTTGGTAGTGTATTGTTACGACTTATTTGATCAAAGGACATCCTTGCTTTTCCCTCAGATAAATCATCAAAGCAAGATACACCTACAAGTTGCCCATAGTTTAAACATGGAATCCAGTATCCCCCGTCGGAAACACGGTACACCACGTTTTGCGGTAAGAAATGAGGTTTGGCTATATTGCCCTCGATCGGAAACATTGCCCTCCCTACTTTAAAATTATTGATACTGATTGGGAAATGGCAATACTCCATAACTGTCCTTATTTTGTCTATGAATAGCAGACTAATAAGGGAGCACTTTGCCTGAGAAGCTTCAATATCTAACCATATTGACGCCGAGGCCTCACTAACATCGGGTAAAGAAGAGCTTTTTTGATAGCTTTTAATATTCGGGAGATTTACTCCCCTCAAACTGTGGGATCACTGTAATTTGGTTAACTTATGGTGGTCGCTTATGGTGAAAAATCAAAGAGCTGCATCATCCATTTATTCTCCTAAATGTCTTTCTGGGAAACATCAAAGAAAGCATTCACACGGGGTATAGCAAACAAGGGAGGGAATTCATGTTAATAAGAACTATCTGACCTAGCCAGGATATTGGAAGTGCTCCCATATTCGAAGGTCTTGTCTAATTTTGTCAAACAAATGGACAAATCCCACGTTAAATATAAGTTCAAATATAGCATTAACAATTACACCTAAATAGGGAACATCCTCATTACCCCCGGGACCATTGAAAAGGAAATCAGGATTCTCCCATAGCATCAGTTATTTCCCTGAGTTCGCCCATAGACATGGCCCCCGAGTTGTAAAATCAATGGTATATCCGAAAAAGGCATCAAACTAACGTATGCATTGCATGAGGTGAGGTACCAAAACTGTGGGATTTAACAAAAATTTAAGACCGTCATCTGCAGACAATGTAATCTTACGTGACTTCCATCCCACTTCTGGGGCAGATATGTTCGGGTCCCTGCAAATGGCCTTCGTCAGTGGCTCAATCAACAACGTAAACAACACTGGTGAAAGGCGATAACCTCGTCGACTGCCGCTAGACATATTAATTTTACAGGATTGCACACAGAGGATCACTTTCAAGGACTCTCACCCACTTTACAAAAACTTTGCTGAGGTAAATCATTCTAACGTATAGACGAAATACAGCTATTCAACCCAAGCAAACACCTTCTCTGCATCTAAAGAGATCATTATTACCTTTATAATTTGCTGTTGACACACTTGGATCATATTGAGTAATCTAACATTGTTGGAATATCTGCAGTCTTTTATAAGCCGGTTTGGTACACTTTGTCAATGGAACGATAAATAGTTTCCATCCTTAATATAAGGGACTCAGACAGAATTTTGAAGTCAACATTTAGAAGTGAGATGGGCCTATAGGAAGCACAATCTTTCGGTGTCTTCCTTTCTTAAGAATAAGAGAAATATGAGCCTCTCTTAAGGATGGTGGGAGGCCGTCATGACTGTGTGAGTGACTAAAATGGTAAGCATCGACCCTGACAATAGGTTTATAAATTCCTCATAAAATTCACGTGGACATCCGTCAGGACCGGGCGCCTTTCCGCCCGGTAGCAGCTTTTCACCCTCCAGCACTGACAATGGTGCATTAAGGCAAGACACTCATTTGGGGGTCACCCCTGGAAGAACAAGTTCTTCAAGAAAGATTCTTTTTTGTCCATCTATCCTCATAATGCTCAGTCTGATATATTTCGGAGAAAAATCTCCGAAGTACTGCTTTAATCTTTATGGGATCTCAGCTAAGGGTTCCAGTACCTTCCCAAATTAAGGTAATGGCTGTGGGTCTCTCCTTTTCCTCGCAAGGTCGGTTAAATACTTGCCCGGCTTATCACCATGCTCAAACAGTCTTTGTTTTGCAGAAGTAAGTTCCTTCTTGGCTGTCTGTGTGAGCATGGAATTCACTGCAGACCGAAGCGTTGTGATCCTCTGCAGCCTAGCCACCGAGGGTCTATCACAGTATGCCCGCTCGGCTGCCTTCAACCGTGCCTGGAGCAAGCGTTCCTGCTCCCCCTTCTGCTGCATCCTAAGGAATAATTATTCCTTTGGCATAAGCCTTAGCAATTTCCCATAGAATGGATGGATTACTGGTTGAATCTGAATTAATAGCTAAGAAAGATCTGAATTCATTACAGAAATACTGAATCTACTTACTATCCTTAAGAATAAAGGGATCCATTCGCCGGTGTCTCGAACCTGCTATATTGTGCTTAATCTTAACCAATAGGTATACTGCTGCATGGTCATAATGGTAATATTCCCAATTGTACAGAACAAGACTGAATCAAAGATTGCTGCAAGGTGAGGAGATCAACCCTAATGTGGCATTTCTGCGGGTTAAAGAAGAAAGTAACATCCCTATCTATGAGGTGGATCTGCCTCCATACATCCACCAGCCCGAGTTCCTCACAACAATCCACTATTTGCTTAGATTGGAAAGATGGTGCTGGGGGCCTTTGGGCATGCTGTCCACCGTGGGTACAAAAGACAATTGAAATCTCCTCCTACAATAATGTGCTGCGAAGAAAGATTACTTAGTTTGGAAAATGCATCTATCATGAATTTAAGGCAGTGAGCCAGGGGGCAATAAACATTCAAAATATCGCTTTCTTCCCCATATATCTTTGAGGGTTATGATATTCCCGTGGGTGTCTAATACAATCTAGTAATTTAAATGAAACATTCTTCCTCATCAGTATGGCTTTTCCCCTATTCCTATTATTAAAAGACAAGAAATAAACCCGATGAAACCCACCTTGCTGTAATGTCAAATGTTCCTTGTCATCAAAGTGCATCTCCTGCAATACGGCAATATCCACCCTCTCTTTTTTAAGGCGAGAAAGTACCTTTTCCCTCTTAACTGGCGAATGGCTCCCCTAAATGTTCCAGATACATCATTTAAGCACGACATTAGCCATTACACACTGAAACAATATTTGAAATCCAGAGAGGAAGAACTCGAATTACAAATCGCTGCGCACCAACAAAAAAAGGATCATAGAGCCTAAAAAGACATACAAACTAAGGCTACTACAACTAACAAGCTCTCAAAACGTTCCAAAACTAAATACATACAAAAACAGAAAAAGGATACAAAGTGCCAATGACACTCAGGAGGGGCATTTATCCCCCGCCGACTGGGGGCATTTGCACGTCACAAATCTTTATCTTCTGCCCCATTATCAATACTGCATCCAGGGCAATTAATCACAAACATCGGGATTGAACTGCCCTTAGGTAGGTATTCAGTCATCACGATCACCTTCATAACTCCCTCCAGCTTGAGCCAAACCCGACACACAAACTAAGCAAGAGAAAAAAAGAATAGTAATACTAATGAAGAAGTTAAAAGTGTGTACTCTACACATCCCCGACTATAATTTAACACTGCTTAATACCAGAAACATTCAACAAACTTTCTTTAAAAAATATAAACAAGGTTATCGATTTCCGTTAAAGCATCCAGCCTACTTTCAAGTGTTTCACATCCTCTGGAAAGTCAGTGGACCTGTTGAAAGATTCACCAGTGCGTGGATCTATTGAAAGCATACGGAGCACCACTGAGTTCATTAAGGAATACTGAATCTCAAGTTCCTTAACCTTCTCTTGATATCATCAAAAGATTTCCTTTTATGAATCACTGCCACTGAAAAGACCTGGAAGAACATAATCCTGGAGCCCTCGTCGGGTCTTTTCCCTTTGTTCTGGAAGCTTCCATAAGTCTTTGTTTGTCCCTGCAACTATGTAATCGCACAAGGACAGGGTGAGGGCGTTGGTCTGAGCGTGACCTGCGCACCGTAACCCGATGAACAGTCACACTCTTCACCCGTCCCCCTTCAGCTTCGAAGTGAAGGAATCACTGCAGCCAGTTCTCGAAAAAAACTCACTGGCTGATCAGCTTTATCGGGTCCAGCAGACCGATGATATGAATATTCTTCATCCTGCCCCTGTTCTCGAGTTCGTCACCTTGTTCAGTTAAGGTACAGACCTGTTTTCAAAGGTGAGGATCTGCTCCTGACAGGAATCGATCACAGTCTCTGCCCCTGCAGTTTGGCGCTCGACCTCATCCGTTCTGTTTCCAAGGTTTTCAAGTTGCTGCTCATGTTTTTGGAGCAGTGCTGAGAATGGTTCTATCCTCCTGCTGAATTTTATTTCAGTCTTGGCTTCAATCATTTCAGGTAACTTGGTGAACTCGGTAACCAAGGCCTTGTGAGTAACTTGGTCCATTGAAAGAGCAGAGGGGGTTACAGGTGCGGCTACAGGCATGCTGAAAGCTTCTGACGGGTGCGCTGCGTGTTGGGACTTACTCGAACCGTCTCTATGTTTTTTCATTTCCACTCGACAAAACGGGATTAGTAAGGATTCTATAGCTCTTTTAGTGTTGAATTGTAAGTAAATTACTGTGGTGGGGTGGGCTAGAGCATTACTGTGATGCAGAGATCTGCAAAGCAGACCTTTCAGATCGCTGCCATCTTGTTTCCAAATTAAAACTTTATCGATGTTAACATTTCGTTTAATTCCTGGATATTCTGGAGCCGTGTCATTCGGTACCACTGTCTACATTTTCCCCAAAACTGCATATTATTGCCCACTCCTCGATAATCCTTGACTCCTTTGTGATTCGTGAACCTTGCCTCAAATATATTCAATATTTCTGCCTCGAATAGTCTGCAGGGAAGAGTGTTCCAAAGGTTCACTACGCCCTGAGAAAACAAAAATAAACGGACTCATCAGTGTGACATTAGTTTTATTTTTGCATTCTTCTGACAAAGGATATAGTAACACTGGAAGCAGTTCAGAGGTGTTTCACTTAATTTATTCCATGTATGAAGTGTTGATATTATGGGGACTTTAACAGGTTACCCTTGGAATGAGAGCTGATCTTATTGAAATATACAAAGCCTTGAGGCGAGTGGATCAGATCTATCCTGACTGGGAGTTTGTATAGCCTAAACCTGATGCCGTTGTCATTGAATCAATACAATGTGGAAGCAGGACATTCGACTCATCGAGTTCACACCAACCCACTGAACAGTATGCTACCCAGACCTGTCCCCCTACCCTATCCATGTAACCCTGCATTTCCCATGACTAATCCACTTAACCTACACATCCTTGCTCACTCTGGGTAATTCAGCATGGCCAATCAAACTAAGCTGTATATCTTTGAACTGTGGGAGGAAACTGCCGAACTGGGAAGAAACCCACACAGACACGGGAAGAATGTTCAAAAACCACATAGAGTTTCGGACTAGGTTGGAATTGAGCTCAGCTCCTTGCTGATATGATGCAGCAGTGTTAACCACAAATCTAACATGCTGCTCCGTTAGCCCTATTAGTTACATGCGGTTGACAAAAGAAATCTGCCTGACTTCTTCCTATCACGAAACCTGACCCAGTCTGAGACGTTTATCATCGGTCACATCACCAACATGGTTACATTTAAAATTTGTTGTGAGCAGTGGAGGAGTGGGACTAGAAAAGGAAGCAGTGACACCCTCCAACCTCAGTCAGAAACGGAGTGAGGAAAAATTCACAAAGTTGGAATTCCCTTTCCCAGAAGTTTAGGATGGCTGAATCTTTATATTATATCGAGGCTGGCTTTATCTGATTTTCCATAGACAGGTGAATCAGGGATAATGGTGCATGGAGAGAAAAGGGCAGCTCGGACCACAATGAGATGACCCATGACCTTATTTACTGGTGGAATAGTGTCAAAGGGCTTATTGACCCACCCGTGTCCCTCAACCCTAGGTTCTGATGTTCCATTCAGCTCTTCAGACCTGCTGCACACAGGCAGATCGAGGCCACGCCAATGGTTAGGCGAAGTTTCGGAAATGCACTTGGAAATTCCATGCTTGGTCAGGAGGTGACCCCCAGCCGCAATTCCTTTTTCCAGGCTTCCCCACTCTGTAACTTCTGCTCTGGAATTGCTCTGAATGCAGTTCCCATATCCCATCCAGGGTTACCTCAGGCCAATTTTCTCCTCTCCCGAATGCAACATTGTACGACACGACTTCCAGGAAAATAACCAATTACTTTCCAAAAGCATAACATAAAAACGTAAGAAATAGGAACATGAATCGGCTGTTCGACCCCTCAAGCCTGAACTCTCATTCAATAAGAACATGGCTGATCTACTTCCGGGTTCAACTCCACTTTCCTACCCAACTCTCTGGGTTAGGGACTTCCAGACATTCACTACCTACTGAGAGAGTACATCATTTTTCACCTCAAATTGAAATCGATGTTCCTTATTCGGTATCTACCGCTTTGAGTTCGAGACCCAGGGGAAACACCTTCTCAGCATCTACCTTGTCAAGCCCCCTCTGCATCTTGTATATTTCAGTAATATCACCCGCATTCATTTCAATCATAATGAATAATCGCCTCACCATTTTAAATGCATTCAATAATTCAACCCTCCCATCACAGAAAGCTGCCTCATGAACCAAACTAGTTACTTGCTGCATCAGCATGCTGACGTTACGTTTCATACACAGGAAGACTCCAATCCCTTTGTACTGCTCCATCTTTGGGAGTCCTCTTCATTAAATAGCAGCCTGCATTTTGGTTCTCAGTGTCATCCACAAACTCGGATGTATATTGCACTCAGCTCCCTCCGTCAGGCTATCAGTATAGATTGTAAATAACTGATGCCATCGGTCTGATATTTGTGGTAACCCAGTTGAGACGTCTTTTTCATAAAAATCCATTAATCCTAACTCTCCGATTTCTCTGTGTTAAGCAACCATCATCACATGCTAATATATTATTCATCATACTACGAGTCTCTGTCTTGTGTCAGAACGTTTATTTTGTGATACCTTATGAATAATCTCTAGAAAACCTTATGTTGACCAGCTCCCTTCATCAAATCTGGTTGTCACTTTCTCAGGGATTCCTGATGTAGGGCTCCTGCCCGAAACATCGATTTTCCTTCTCCGTGAATGCTGCCTGACATGCTGGGCTTTTCTTGCATGACTCTAATCTTGATATTCTTAGGGATCTCCAAAAACGAACTTGTATAATTTTACAGAACAAAAACAGTTTCCCCTTCACAAAACCATGCCAACTCTGCATTAAGCTTTTCTAAATGCCCTGCAATTACTTGCTTAATAACAGGCTCGAGCAGATTCACAGCAATAATGCTTAGGCTAAATGGTTCTCACTTTCTGTCTCATTCATTTCTTGAAGACTGGCACCACATTGGAGGTTCTTCAGTTTCGATGGAACACTCCTATAATCCTGAGATTTATGAAATTTTTCACGCAGTGCCGCTAGTCACTCTGTGACCACTTCTTTTAAAATTAACTATGAAATACTGCTGACCTGCCTACCCTTATTCTTGTCTGTTAGAAAAAAAACCTTGTTCCTTTTGTTAGAGACAGTTCAAGACCCTCCCTCCTATTACCACTTTCTTTATAGCATTGATATGCTTACAGTACTTTCCCCATGAGGAATGATTTAAAATACTGGTGTAAATTACTGCCTGTTCCCTATGGCCACTTCTCCAGTCACACCCTCCTAATGGCGTCAATGTACTTTCCTCAGTTCACTTCTGATTCAGCTCACACACACACACATCTTCTAGCTTTTTATATGTCGACGGAAAAGCTCATGATGCTTGCTTTTAAATTTCTTGCCAATTTATTACATCATATGTTTTCGTACATTTTCCTTGCTTTCTAGAATCATACAGTGCCCAAAAAACCATTTGGTCTAAATTGTCCATGCTGACCAGTTTTTCTAAATTAAACTAATCCCATCTACTTGCAGTTGGCCCATATGCCTCTAAACGTTTCCCATTCTTATGTTTGTCCAAATGTCTTTGAAATACTATAGCTGTACTTGTATCTACCACAGTTCCTCTGGCAGCTCATTCCATGCATGCATACATACATTCCCTCTGTGTAAAAAAAATGTCCCTTTCAAGTTTCTTCCCTTTCACCTTAAAGCTATGCATCTGTGTTTGAACTCCCCGATCCTGCAGAAAAGACCTTCGCTATTCTCTCTATCCATGCCTTCCATGATATTATAAATTTCTAGACTGCCACCCCTCAACCTCCTACATTCCATCTGACACTAACTTCAAGATCAAACGTTTAACGATAAGCACTGCGAATTTGAAGGAATATTAAAAATGACAGGTGCAAAAAACAGCCTAAACTTCATACTGTTAGTTTTGCTCTATGTTACATGAAACTCTTACTAGTGCCAATAAGAGGTCAAGCACCTGAATTCCATAGTGTGAAGGCAGTGATGATGTATACTGTGAAAACGTATAGATCTAGATTTATTTAACACCAGAAGAGCAACATTCTTCCTCCTTGTGTGGTTGTGTCTTCATTATCGTACACTCAGTTAGAGAGAACCCCCTTTCCCCCATTCACACCTTAATTTAAACCCATTTTGCATCATCTTCTCTTTCACCACCGTTGATAGCCCGTTTATCTTTTTCTACACCCTCTTTTCAAAATCACCCAACCCACATCTCTGGCAAGGGATTAAAAAGCCCAGTTTCCAATTCTTTTCAGTTCTGAACAAGTCACATTGGACTTGTAACGCTAACTCTGTTTAGCTGTCTCTGCAGATTCTGCCAGATCTGCGGGTTTCTTCAGAAACGAATAGGCACAACACAAATGTTCAATTAAACAAATTACTATAGATGCTGGAAATAAATACAAAAATTTCTGAAGAAACTGCGAGCTTTGTAGAGTGTCACTGGACCCGAAAGATTAATTCTACATTCACTACAGCGTATGCCGGCAGACCTGCTTTGTTTCTTCAGCAATTTGGTTTTGAACAAGTTCCAATAACACATGTGAAAGCTGCTCAAATGCCTTATCCAACAACAGAGCGCCGTGCACTGGGAACTGAACGATAATGCAAAGTGCACACATTCATTCGCTCAGAAACTGCATAAGGCTGGCATCACTGACACTACAGAGTTCTTAATCATGTTCAGGGTGAAAACCAGAGGGAAACACATTCAATGCATACGCAGACGATGGTACAACGCGCAAGGAAAAGATTCAGATGATTATGTTAAAGAGTTTGAATCATGTAACAAATTGGAAGCATGAGACCAAGGAGAGCCCTCAGCAGAATGGGAAAATGAAAATGGAAGTATTACCGCATCAGAAACCAGGTGTGGTCACTGAGTACACGGCTGATCTGTGCATGGGTCTCGATGTTAACTGGGGTGCAGACAGTAGAATTGAATTGCAGATATTGCAGCGCAAACTGTGCTTTCATGTCATGCTGTAGACAACAACAGCAACAGAAGCAGAATTGTATTCAAACATAATCTGCAACATTTTCCCCAGAATATTCCATCAGTCTAAAATTACCACCAAGCCGAGTGATGGTTCAGTGATGAGTGTGGGTGAACATGCCAACGTCAGAACAATGTTTCCCTAAAGCTGATGACAAACCATCAAAGCTATGGTGCTTGAGTGGTTTCATTCCAAACAGCAGAACTAACATCTGATAGAGAGGACGAAATGATCCCAAGACCAACAGATCAGATCTATGCTCTGCAGCGCTGCCACATCCAGACATAAATGTCGGTGTACTACTAAACAACTTACCGGAGGAGAGGACACCAGAATTATCCCCATCCTAAATAATGGGACAGCCGTGCACATTAGTGAAAAAGACAAGGATGTAGTATCTGCACCATCCACAGCCAGAAGTGTTGAATGGATAATCCACCTCACCCTCGCCATGATATCCACAGCATCACAGATGGCAGTGTTCAACCAATTCGATTTGCTGCCTGTGACATGAAGAAACAGCTGAACACAGTAGATACGACAAAGACAATGCGCCCTGACCCCGTTCCTGCAATAGGACTGAAGACTTGTGCTACACAACAAGCTGTGTCCCTGGGGAAGGGTTTCATTCCAGCTCCAACTCTGACAACTCCCTGGCAATGTGGAAAATTAGTCAACTATATTCAGTCCTCTAATAGGTGAATAATTACGTTCTGACCATTTAACACCCCCCCCCCCCCCCACCAGTCCCTTCACGATAACCAAATTGGTCGGAGTTCATTTTGACAGAGCTGTCAAGCAGCACAGAAATAACCCGCTCAGTGTGGTTTCCGCTAAGTTCCTCGGTGGACATAGTGCTGTTGTGGAAATGTCACTGGATTATTAATCCAATACAGAATAATGCTCTGGGCAGCTGGTGGAAGTTAAAAAGAAAATAAAATATCAAGATCTAGAATCCAGTGATGGTAAAAGTGACCTTGTATCCAATGTTGATTGTAAACATCGATCTCCTTCCCTAATGTACTTGCAGGAAGTGAATCTCCCGTGTTTTCCTGGTCTGGCCTAAAAATAACTCCAGACACAGAGCCATGTGATAAAGTCTTCAATGGTCCCTGACACGGCCAAGCAAGACACTCAATTGTATCACACTGCTCCAAGGTGTTAAAGGATAAAACCAGACAGAATATCCAGCACCAGCCTCGATATCAGAAAAGGGAACGTGAATCACAGTCCTGTTGACCCTGCAGAGGCCTCCTTCCTAACATCTGAGAGCTTGTGACAACATTTACACAGCTTTCCCACAGACTGCACGGAAACATCGGGAAAGGAGTAGGCCATTCAACACATTGAGCCTCCCCCATTCTAGTTCATGAAGAAAATCTCCACAATGCAGTTTTCCCGACACAGTGTTCATAGCTATTAATATGTTTAAACATTGTGAAATATAAAATAAGAACTGTTTTAGTCCCTTCAGTCCATCAATCTTGCTCCTCGGTTCAATATACAGGCAGTTCTCTGATAACTCGTGTTTTTAAAATGTGATTTGAGTGCAATACGATTCGTGAATTGCGCACCTTTTTTTCTATAAAGTGAACTCCAGCTCACTGTGACACCATTCCTTGCCAGGCACCAGCTGAACAACAAAAGCCAGCTTCAGGATCCTCTGTCTGCAAAATGCACCCTCTGAATGTTCAGCTAAAACAGGAATGCAATCCGCTCTGCAAAGCATTGAACCTGGCCCTGAAACGGGGAGTTGTTCTCTCCAATTAGAAGGAACTGTATTTCAAACCAGGAGGAGAACCTTGAGGAGAAATGGAATTCCGTGTTGGCATCACTTGGTCAGTCAGCCCTGCGCATTTTCTGGTGAAGAGCTTGATGAAAGGTACAGGGATGTAGAAGTGACTGTATTGTGAAAATGTTGCATTCACAGCACTATTTCATTACAATATATGATTTAGAGGTTTAATTCGACTGTGCTAGTGAGTGTGTTAGACTAACTTTATTTTTTTTGTTTTTTACTGATATTTTGCAGTTCACCAATTATTCTCTTTTCCCCATAGACCACATTATTAATATTACATGATTTTCTGCAAGACAGTGATGCATAGGAACACAGCTACCATGTTATTGAAGAACAACCTGTTCTTCAATATCTGATCCTCTATCTTCATACCATACCCTGCTCTCTCCCTATCCCTTTAGTTTCCAGAAATACATATTTATATTCAGTGCCTTGGTTTCTACAGCCTGATCTGGGAGATAATTCCCCAGGTTCACCAGTCTCTGATTGCAGACATTTATTCTCATCTCAATGCAGAGTGGCCTGTCTGTACCTAATACTGTGGCCACTTGTTTGATGTCCCAGCCAGGGGAATTGTCATTCCTGTTTCCAATCTGTCTCGTTCTGACATAGTTTTATATATTTCACTGATATCTCCTTTCATTTGTCTAAAGCCCATGGAATTCAGGCCCAGCCGCCCGAAATTCTGCTCCCACACCAGTGATCAGTCTGGTCATCTTCGCTGCTCTCCCTCAATGTCAGGTTTGTCCTTTATTAGGTAAGAAGACCAAAACTGCACATAATACTGCACAGTGTTCGAGATGGGGTTTCATCAAGGCCCTGTACAGCTGCAGTAAAACTCCCTTACTCCTGTATTCAAATCCCCCTGAAATGAAGGTGAATACACGATTTATCTGCCTATCTGCTTTCTGCTCCTGCAATATTAATTTCAGTAACTGGTGTACAGGGAGATCCAGATCCTTTTTAATGTTACAGTTGGGCCTGTGTACACTGGTCAGCGTGCCAATGCCATTCCTAGTATTGACTTCTCGATTCAGATCTCATTATCCTACACTGACCTTGGAGGGCTGCACAGAAGGAAACAAAAATGCAGCCTAAGTTCCTGTATACACCAATATTTTTCAAACAAATCCCATTTCAAATGATAGGCTCCCATTCTGAACTTTGCCATCGAAGGTCACAATATCACATATCCCATGCCTCCCCTCCCCATTGCTCTCCATCTGCCACATATTTGCCCAGACACTCTACTTGTCTCAATCACCTTGGAGCATTTTGACATCCTGCTCACCCACTCACAATCCAATATTGTTTAGTGCCATCTGCAATCTTGAAAATATTGTATTTGATCCACTCAATCAAATATATAATGTGTATTGGGAATAGCTGGGGCCCAAAATCCAACCTTTGCTATACCCTCCAAACCTTCCATTCAAAAAAATACATTGTTTTATTTCTACTCACTGTTTCCTGCCAGGTCTCCCATTCTAAAGCTATATTAGTCCCAGTCCCATAGAATTTGAATTTGCATAATAGGCTTTATCAAAAATCTTTCTGAAAATGCACTCATACTTCATTGGTTGCTTCTCTATAATTATGATAAAGGCACTTTCTCAAACATGATTCACATTTTATCAATCTCTGTTGATTTTGTCTGTGCTCATTACTTTCAGTTCCAATACTTCTTCTAAAACCGTTCAGTTGCTAATTTCATTCTATTCCCTTTTTCTAAACAGACTAATGTTCACGAGTTTTGTTGGGAAGTTTTCTTTTTTCTTTTGTTTTCTTATGTGAAGACATAACTGAAGTATTTGGTCCACAGTTCTGCCTTCTCCCTGTCCTCAATTCTCTGGTATCAGACTGTAAGAAAGCTGCACCATTTTTTCCCCCTTAATTTTGGCATTGACAGATTTTCAGAAGATATTACAAATTCAATCTTAAAACCCTTGTTAATATACTCTTCAGAAATCCATCAATTCCTACCTTAAGCTACGCAATGATTTACCTTCCACAGCCATACAAACACAGAAGCACAGACTTTGTCCCATCAACAATACAGCATGGTTTACATTAGCCCCACTTTCCGACACAAGGCCATAGCCATGAACCTTATGGCATTTCAAGCTCACAACTGTGTATTTTCTAATGGTTGTGAGGTTACCATGACAATTCTTCTCTCAGGAAGTGCATTCTTGACCCCAGCACCCTCTGAGTGATAAACAATCCTTAATTCCTCTCCACATCTCAAATCCTTCACTTTAAAATGTGCTCCATTGTTCTTGGCCCTTTGACTAAAAGGAACAGCTGCTATCTATCCATCCTGTCCATGTCCCTCGTAATCCTATCCTTCTGAATTTCAGCCCACTCAGCCTTCTCTCCTCCAAACTAAACAGCCCGAGCTTATCCAGCCTCTCTCCATAGCTAATATGCTCCATACCAAGGAACATCCTGGTGAATCTCCTCTGAACCCCCTCCACTACAATCAGTTCCTTCCTGTAATGTGGCTCCCAGAACTACAATCATTATCGCATCTTGGCAAAAGCAAACTTCCGCGTAGCTCTTATAATCTATGCCTTGATGAATAAAGGTTATGTTTACTGTCCCCTATGCTTTCTCAAATTGTGCATTAACCAGTTTAGTCACATTCAGGGATATGTGGGGAAGCAGCCCCTGAGCTTCCTCGTGTGTTGCCATTCATTGAGTTCTCCCCTGTCCAGTTCCTTCTTCCAAAGTGCATCATTTAATATTCATCAGGGTTACATTCCATGTGCCATTGATCCAACCATCTGACCATTCCATCTGTATCTTCCTGTAACATAAGACTTTCCTCCTCACTGCCAAACCACCCGGCCAATCTTTGTATCAAACACAAACTTAATTGTCGCACTCCCGTCATCCCCGTCTATATTCACAGCTGCATCATTTATGAATACCACAAATAATCAGGTTAAAGATGACACAACACCAGGTTATAGTCCAACAGGTTTATTCGGAGGCACTAGCTTCGAAGCACTGCTTCTTCATCAGGTGGTTGTGCGCTTTGAAATCTCGTGCTGGACTTTCACCTGGTGTTATGTGATTTTTAAGTTTGCCCACCCCAGTCCAACACCAACACCTCCCTATCACAAATAATAAGGGACGCAGCACTGATCTCTGTGATACACCATTGGACACCGGTCTCAGTCACACTAACAGCCTTCAACCACTGCCCTCTGTCTCCTAACAGTATGGTGATTTGGATGCAACTTGGCAAGTCACGAATGACACCGACCTTTTTGTTTGTTATTCTTTTCCGCTTGACACACTTGCAGAATATCTGGGGAATTCTCCCTAATCTTGCCCTACCAGCAGTTTTCTATGCCCCTGTTTTAGGCAGTTCCCACCAAGTAAGAATTTCCTCATTATTGCGGTCTTAAATGGTCTGTCTCTGAAACTGCAATTATTTGCCATGAATGTGAAACTGACAGCCAGGGAAACGGCCTGTTTATTTCCAACTTGGCATATGTTTTGTGAAGTTTCCAAGTTCCATTGTGACCCTCCTGTCATTCTTTCAAACTCTAATGAACACAGGCCGAGTTTCCTCATCAGGCAATCTCGCCATCTGAGGGATTAATCTGGACAATGTCCATTGCACTTTTTTGTGGTCAGTATATTCTTTCTCAGATTGGGTCACCAACACTTTACACAATGGATGTAGGTTTGCTCGCTACATTTCCAGACGTTTCGTTATCTTACTAGGTAACATCTTCAGTGGACCTCATGCGAAACAATCCTTAAAATTCCTGCTTTCCATTTATATGTTTGGATTTCTTTGCGTTGATGATGCTATTTCTTGTGGCGAAGTCACTTCCTGTTTCTTTTCTCAGAGGGTGGTTGATGGGGTCTAAAAACTAATAGCACATCGAATTAGACATCTGTCAGAAATACATATGGATTTTCTCCATTGTTGCTGTTCATTCCTAAATATCCAATATCACATGCCATATAATAGATTCCAACAGTTTTCAACTTGCAGATGTCAAGTTAATTGTTCGTCAGTTCTCCAAACTATGTCTTCTTTCCTTTATAGATGCTTGGATTCCTTTTCATTAATCTATACTGCTTGGACCACGTTTGCTAAAGTCCATTTATCCACAATGGCTTCGAACCTCTGCAGAATGCACAGGAAAATGAAACACAGTCATCGACAGTGCAATTAATATTTCTATTGCCGATTTATGTCAGACATTTTAATATGAATTACATTAGGTCTGTCAGACTTAGCAATGCTCAATCCAGCTACATTCTCAAATACCACCTTGTTACTGATATAAGTTGACTTTATGTCTTCAGTTGCACAAGCCCGACATGATCACTGGGTATTACTGGGTGATTTTGTGGATATTCATCCATGCAGACAGATGCAAAATAACTGGTGATTTTCTTGGCCATTTCCCTGTTTTTCACAATAAACTCTCCTCTCCCGGTTACAATTTTCCATTTGACCTTGCTTTTACTTTGTTTCCTTTGAAATACAGATTGTAGATTTATGCAGTGTTTTTGTTCTTGTTTGTTAGCATTCATGTTCTGTTTTTGATTTCCTTATCAATTTCATGGCCCTTGTTTCATTTCCATTTAAAATGGAATGCATCGGGGAGATGCTGGCACCACTATACATTACATATATCCATAATTTACATGAGAATGTACGTGCATGATTTGTAACTTTGAAGGTGACAATAAAATAGGCGGTTACATGGAGAATGACAAAGGTTATCAGAAATTTCAGAACTTACAGCAGTACCTTGATCAGCTGAGGAAGTGGGCCGAGAAATGGCAAATGGATTTTAATGCAGATCAGTGTAAGTTCTTGCATTTTAGAAACTCAAATCAATATCGGAGTTTTATGGTGAATGGCTGGGTCTTAAGGAATGTAGTGGAACAGGGGGGCCTTGGAATTCAGGTGCATGGTTGTCCGAAAGTTAATTCAGAGGTAGACAGGGCAATGAAGAAGACTTTTGACACACTGGCATTTATCAGTCAGGGCACTAAGTAGCGAATTTGGGGAGCTATGCTGCAGAATACGGGGTACGGTTGAGGCCATACTTACAGTGTTATGTTCAGTTTTGTTAACTTTGCTATAGGAATGATGTTATTAAACTGGAATGAGTGCAGAAGAAATTTACAAGTATGTTGCCAAGGACTCAAGGCTCTGAGTTATAGGGAGAGGTTGGAAAAGCTAGGTCTTTTTACTTTTGCGTGTATGAAACTGGGGAGAGGATCTTATTGAAGGGTATAAGATCATAACTGGCATGGATAGAGTGAATGCACTCAGCCTTTACTTGCCGGGATTGGACAATCACGGACTCAAGGGCATCAGTTTAAGGTCAGAGGGGTAAGAATATAAGGGAACCTGAGGAGCAACTTTTATACACACAGGTTGATACGCATATGGAATGAGCTACCAGCAGAAGTAGTTAAGGTGGGTACATTCACAACATTTAGAATGCATTTTGACAAATACAGGATCGGAAAGGATTAGGAGGATACAGTGCAATGGCTGGGAAATGGGGTTAGTGTGAATTGACATTTTGGTCGGAATGGATCAGTTTGATGCGAAAGACCTATAGGACTCTTTGACTCTAACAACCATTGCTTATCTCCCACTGAATGTTATTTTGTATTTTCCCAATTCACTGTAACAAACGTGACCCTCTTGGCTCCATGCTTCCATCATGTTTGACCAAAATGTACAAACATTCTATATTGTATGCAGACTCCGTGTAAAATTCAATATTTTAATGTCACTACTCCTCCAAAGCTGCTTCAGAGCAAGGGCATTGATTAGTCCTCCTGACCACACAACACCAAATCCGAAAAAAACTTGATCTTCAGTTTGGTTCAATACATACTCTTCAACCCACCTGATATACATTTAGGTAATTTATTTTTCACAGCATGAACAGTCACTTAGTTAACGCAGTTGAAATGCAACTTGAGACCATCCAGTAAGACTGCAGTATCCATGATATTTGCATGTCTAATTTTCAGAGCGTACGATGCTCAGAATTTCTGCAACAGTTTTAGTTTCGATATATAATACACCAATGTTTGCTTCTCCTTGTTATTTGTAAGCTCCCCTTAAACTGAATCTGAGGGACATGGTCTGTGGCGTTATTGGTGATAGACTTGGACAAGACATTCCCGAAGGGTCACCTTGACGCTGTGATACAGGACAAGCGTCAATAACCTTCTCCGCTCTGTCAGGATAAGGGTCACCATATTCTATCTGTTCCATCACATTCCCTGTATACCTGTTATAGCACTGACCCCCGAACAAGGCTCGCACTCTATTTCCAAAGAAGGCTCAGGCATTTCCAACCTCACTACTGAATTCAGCAACTTTCTTCCTCTCTTTCTCTGTCACCTACGCAATACCCCCGTCCATAATAATACTAAATTGATTTACAACTGTCGACTGACTCATTTCGGACACCTCACCATTCCCCCCAGCCACACATCCAACAGCACTAACAGCAGGGTCACCCATTTCCAGTCTCCCTCCCTCTCTCCCTTTCTCCTGTTCCAGGACAAACTGTCTGGAATGGGACAGAAAGGGCCAAGCCGGGTGGTGCTGTGCCTGATATCTGTTCCCTCACACCCCCTTCTCCCGCGATATGGGGAGGAACCTGGCATGAGCCGGACAGAAACAAGATGGCTCATGTGGAGCTTCTGAAACATCCACTTCCCATCAACTGAGTAAAGAGCAACATTCAGTTCTCACTTTAAACCCACTGTCAGTTCCAACGTCAGTCCATTCACTCCCAACCAAAAACAGATACCTCACTGCACAAAGATGCAGACACTGAAATGCACAGACGTATTGGCAAGCACCCGAACATACTAACATGCACAACATATATAAGGAGATAGGCATACGCACACATTACAACACACAGAGACATATACAGTTGCACACAAATAGACGCAAACACAGATAGAAACACAGAGGTTATTACACAGGTACACAGGTGTAGACACAAATACACAGAAAACAATCACATAGACACACACACAGACGGGGACACACACACACACACACGCGCGCGCGCGCACGCACGCACACACACACACACACACACACACACATATATATATATATATATATACATACACACAGAGACACAAGCGCTAGTGTCATTAAGACACAAATCGGCACGTTTTTGGTTGATACAGAGATCAAGGATTCCAGGGAGAAAGCAGGAGAATGAGTTTGGGGTACATACAAGAAATTATTGAATGGAATATCAGACTTGATGGGCCGAATGGCCTCATTCTGCTCCTTTTTTCATGCTCATGTGGTGTTATGCTGCCAAGTATTCACTTTCTGAGTTTGCAGCAGAGGCTGGATTTGATCCATATTTGACTGGAAAGAGTCAGTGGGAATCTGGGACAGGTTTTGAGGGCAGAATGGGTTATGGTTATTCATAATTATTATATCCTTAAGTATGAAAAGAGGTGGTGATTTGATGTGAGGTTAGCACAGTTTTAATGTAATGGGTCCGACAATGAAATAAAGATGATCCTTTCCATTTAGTGCTATGCGGTCTGTGGTATCCTCATCCTCAGGGAATAGGGAAGACGCTGTTACTGAGGATATTCTAGGCTGAGCTCGACTGATCTTTGCTGGACAGGAGAGTCAATGTTTATCAGGACCAGACAGGAGAGGGATGATCAGAGACATTTGGACCAGCTATGAGCATTCTGAATATGTTGTTATCTCAATCCACCCTCGATGCTGTTATAGAGATATACTGCTGCCCCTACCCCATGTGTTGTTCCCTCAATCCACCACTCAAAGCTGATACAGAGATATACTGCTGTCCCTACCCCATGTGTTGTTCCCTCAGTCCGTCTCACAGTGCCGTTACAGAGATATACTGCTGCCCCTACCCCATGTGTTGTTCCCTCAGTCCGTCTCACAGTGCCGTTACAGAGATATACTGCTGCCCCTACCCCATGTGTTGCTCGCTCAATCCACCCTCGAGGCTGTTACAGAGATGTACTGCTGCCCCGAAGCGATGTGTTGTTCCTTCTATCCACCCCTCGATGCTGTGAGGATGAGCTGATTGGCCACAGCACCGGATGTGGGGAAAGAGAAGAGAAATGTTAATGTAATTAGGGATAGTATAGTTAGCGGCATAGACACTGTTCTCTGTGACCCGAATTGAGAGTCCTGAAAGCAGAGTTACCGACTAGTGTTTGGGTGAGGGATATCTCATCTGGGCTGCAAGGGAACTTGGAGTGTGAGGGTCAAGATCCATTGGTCGTGGTCTGTGTTGGTACCAACGACAGACATAAAACTAGGGCAGAGGTTCTGCTAAGGGATACGAAGAGCTCGGAGCTAAATTAGAAAACATAATCAAAAAGGAAATGATCTCTGGATTACGGGCTGAGCCATGAGCTATTTAGCACAGGATCAGCAGGAAAATGCGTGGTTCAAAGTTTGGTGTGGGAGAAATGGGTTTGTTACTTGGGACATTGACACTAGACACTGGGAAATGAGCGCACTGTTCTGATCGGACGGTCTTCATCTGAATCGTGTTGGGACCAGAGTCCGAGCAAATCGCATAACTAGGGCGGTAGTCTGGACATTAAGCTAAATGGAGGTGAGTGGTGTCAGTTATAGGGAAAATTATAAAACCCGAATAAAAGAAGGGGGTAAGACTTTAGATCTCAAGAAGAAGGCGTTTGGTGGTCACAGTATTGAGTAGAGGAGTTGGGAGGTCATGTTGCGGATGTACAGGACATTGGTTGGGCCACTGTTGGAATATTGCATGCAATTCTGATCTCCTTCGTATCAGAAAGATGTTGTGAAACTTGAAAGGGTTCAGAAAAAAATGCAAAGATGTTGCCTTGTTTGCAGGATTTGAGCTATCGGGAGAGGCTGAACAGGCTGAGGCTGCTTTTCCTGGAGCGTCGGAGGCTGAGGAGTGATCTTTTAGAGATTTACAAAATTATGAGCGGCAAGGAAATGATAAATAGACAACGTCTTTTCCATGGGGTCAGGGAGTCCTGAACTAGCGGGCATAGGTTTAGGGTGAGAGGGGAAAGATATATAAGACACCTAAGGATCAACGTTTTCATGCAGAGGGTGGTACGTGTATGGCATGAGCTGTCAGAGGATGAGGTGGAGGCTGGTACAATTGTAACATTTAAGAGGCATTTAGATGGGTATATGAAAGGGAAGGGTTCGGAGGGATATGGGCCGGTTACTGGCAGGTGGGACTGGATTGGCGATATCTGTTCGGCATGGACAGGTTGGACCGAACGGTCTGTTTCCATTCTGTACACCTTGATAACTCTAAAACTCTAAGTTATTCAAATCTTCAGCACAGACGCAGAGTATGGAAAGTGTTAGCAATCAAACTTCAAACACTCAGGGCAAACAAATGGCGATGAGAAGAGGGATGGTTACTGCAGGGCTGAACTGTTATAACGGAACGCATGCAGTATAAGGAATAAGGTAAATAAGCTTGTGGCTCATACACAAATTGACAGATCGCCATCATGGAGACGTTGCTGCAAGAGGATCAGGACTGGGAGCTGAATATTCAAGGACATGCATCCTATCAAAAAGATAGGCAGTTGGGCCGAGCGGATGGGGTTGTCTTATTTGTAAGAAATGCAATTATATCAATAATAAGAAATGATCTAAGGTAAAATGGTGTAGAATCTGTGTCAGTAGAATTGAGGAATCTAAAAGGTTAAAAACAAGTAGTTGGAGTTCTGTTCAGGCCCCTAAACAGTACTCAGGAGCTGGGGTGAAAGATACACCAGGAGCTAGAAAGATGCGTAGAAAATACAAAGTGACAGTGATCATGTGGGATTTCATTACGGAGGTGGGCTGTGAATTCAGATTGATGGTGGTTTGCAAGAAAAGGAATTTGTGGAATGTCTATGAGATGGCTTTTTGGAGCAGCTTGTGCAGGCAGACTGGGTGAGGGAGCTTAAGCTGAAGAAAATCATAGGAGGCAGTATCATAATATGATTGAATTTACCCTGCAATTTCAGATGGAGAAGTTATATTCAGAAGTAACGGTATTAAAGCTGAATAAAGGCAACTACAGAGACATGAGAGGGGAGCTTGGTAGAATTGACTGGTAGAAGGGCCCAGCGGGAGAGACAGTGGAGTAGCACAGGCAGGAGACTTTTTGAGTAATTCGGGATGGAGCAGAGATTTACCCCGAGTCAAATGAGGTAGAGTACATGGAGAATAAGGTAACCATGACTGATGAGGGAAGTCAGGTATAGCATAAAAACAAAAGAGAAAGGATATCATGTGGCAAAATGCAGTGGGAAACCAGAGGGTTGGAAAACTTACAAAGACAAAACAGAGGGCAAACAAAATAAAATAAGGAGGGAGATTATTGAATATGGGAGTAAGCTAGCCAGTAATATGAAGGAAGCCAGGAAGAGTTTCTTTCGATAAATAAACAAAAGAGAGGCAAAAGTGGGCATTGGATTGCTGCAAAATGACACTGGAGTGATAATAGCGAGGAACAAAACCGTTGGTGAGGAACTGAATAATTACTTTGGATCAGTTTCATGGTGGAAGACAGGAATAATATCTCAAACATTCAGGAGAGTGAGGGGCTAGATTTGAGTATGGTGGCCACCACCATGGAGAACATGCTCTGAAAAAGCTGAATGGCCTAAAGTTGTTTAAATTACCTTAACCAGAGGGATTAAATCCTTACGTTATAAGGGAGGTAGCTGAAGAATTAGTGGAGGCGATGGTGGTGCTTTTTCAGGAATCGCTCAAGAAAGGAACTATCCCAGAGCATTGGAAACCCACTAATGTGACATCCGTTTTTAGCCAGGGAGTAAGGAAAAATTACTTTTAAAACCGCAATGAATAGCATAACCTCTGTCGTGGGTAAGATCCTGGAATCCATTGTGAACGATGAGATTTCTGAATTCATGGAAGGGTTTGGTAAAATAGGGCAAGGTCAGCATGGTTCCATGAAGGGAAGATCATGCCTGACAAATTTTTTGGAAATCTTTTAAGAAGAAATGAACAGGCTCAATCAAGTACAGCCAATGGATGTTATCCACCTGGACACCAAAAAGGCCTTTGACAAGGTGTCACACAGGAGATGACTGAGTATGATAAGGGTCCGTGGTGTTAGAAGCAAGGTAGAGGCATGAATAGGAACTTGCCTGTCTGACAGAAAGCAGAGAGTGGGGATAAAATGGTCCTTCTCAGAATGGCAGCCGGTGACAAAAAGAGTTCCACAAGGCTCAGTGTTGGAATCATAACTTTTTACTTGTTACGTTAACAATATAGATGATCGAACTGAGGGCACTATGGCTAAGTTTGCAAACGATACAAAGATAGGCAGATGGACTGGTCGTATAGAGAGGGTGAAGAAGGAATTGGCCAGGTAAAAGTGTTGGCAGATGGATTCCAACATCACAAAGTGTGAGGTCATGCACTTTGTCATGAAGAATTGAGGCATGGTCTATTTTCTAAATGGGGAGAAAATTCAGAAATCTGAAGTGCAAAGGGACTTGGAATTCTAGTGCAGGGTTTTCTTAAGGTAAACTTGTAGGTTGAGGCAGTAGTTAAGAGGGCAATTGCATTTATTATTGATGGCATTTATTACAGGAGGAATTGAATATAAGAACAGGCTGTATACAGTTTTGGTCAGATTACATTTGGAGTGTTGAGCGCGCTGTTGAGCCCCATATCTTAGGAAAGGCATACTGCCCCTGGAGCATGTTCAGAGTATTTTCATGGGAATAGTCATAGGAGGGAAAAGTTTCTTGTATGGCGAAAGTTTGAGTCTTTGGGTCTATACGTGATAAAGTTTAGAAGGAAGAGAGGAAATGAAATTGAAACATACAGAATACCGAATGACCTGAACAGAGTGGATGTGTATAAGATGTTTCCATTGGTAGGAGAGACCAGGACCCACGGACACAGCTGAAGCTTAAAGGGAACATCTTTTAGAACGTTGCTAAGGAGAAACCTCTTTAACCAGGGAATGGTGAATCTTTGAAATTTATTTGCAGAGAAGACTATGCGGCCAGGTTATTGAGTAAATTTGAGACGGGGGTAGCTTTACAGATCATCCAGAGGATCAAGGGTTACGGGGAGAAGGTCGGAGAATGGGTTTGAGAAACGTATCAGCGATGACCAAATGGCGGAGCAGACTCGATGGGCTAACTGGCCTAGTTTCAGCACCTATGTCTTATATTATTATGGTTTAAACTTGAAGGAGTCTTTTTGCATGTCTGTGAACATGGATTCGTGCTCTTCATGAATGTCAGAAGCTGGTGGAAATAGACAATAGGCAATAGACAATAGTTGCAGGAGTAGGCCATTCTGCCCTTCGAGCCTGCACCACCATTCAATATGATCATGGCTGATCATCCTTAATCAGTATCCTGTTCCTGCCTTATCTCCATAACCCTTGATTCCACAATCCTTGAGAGCTTATCCAACTCTTTCTTAAATGAATCCAGAGACTGGGCCTCCACTGCCCTCTGGGTCAGAGCATTCCACACAGCCACCACTCTCTGTGTGAAGAAGTTTCTTCTCATCCTTGTCCTAAATGACCTACCCCGTTGACTGTTTTTGAATGAAGGTATTTTGGCTGCTGGCAGGATGGTGGATGATATGACATTCGGTACAGGATCGCACACTAACTGCACTGTATTAATGTGGGGAGAGCTTATTCAAAACCTGGACCTCTCTGTCTCTGTCAATCGCCGAGGGGAGTGGGGGTTGGGGTGGCTAGGTGTAACATCCTCAGAGGCACTTAAACTATCCAGAATCATGCATCCTGAATGAATCAACAGTCACGGAATTTATCACCTTCTCACTGTCTGTTTAGAATATAAGGAGTGATTGTCCACTCCCCTCAAGGTTCAATGCAATCACCCCTTATTATCTCACAGCACTACAGATCAACATTCACTCATTCCTCATGATGGCATCATCCCAGGGATTAGTCTGGTGGACTCTTGTTCATTCTCTCTGTGGTAAGGAGATCACTCCTTATAAAGGAGATAAAATCTGTCCACAATACCCCAAACACTGCCTCAACAACGCTCTCACAGTTGATCACAATAATTCCTTTCCCTCACTTAGCTGACTCCATTTCCTTCATGTTACACAGGATACCAATCATTTACAATGCGCTGCCACTGATGGGGAATTTAAAACATCCTTATATCTGTAGGTCAGCATCAATAAAGCCAGCACCAGAGGTGCCTATCGAGATGGAAAACACTCTCGGAGACAGACTCAATCACAAAGAATACGTCTAAAAGAGTGACTGACCACCCATCTCAATGTTATTCAGGTGCAGGAATATGGGAAACAGGCAAAGGAAGGGGTTTATCTTTCCTTTTCATCTGCCCTCACGGGATGTATGCAGCCCTGGTCAGACCAGAATGTTATGCTGACCCTGAACTGAGTGGCTGGTGAGCTGTTCCACAGGGTAGTAAAGATTAAAATGCAGTGCTGTGGGTTTGCAGTCACACAGAGACGTGATTAGAGAAGAATGACCCATTGTCTTCTGTAATGGGCATAAGGCAAGCCGATATCAACAGATTATTATTTTGTGGCTGTAGATTATGAACGAGTGATGGAACCACCATACACTGTCTTCCCATCTTTCTAATTCTGTGCAGAGAAAAATGTAAACATTTCAAGTACAATTATTTTGCAATGGACACATTGTAAGAATGGGCTTGAAACAGCTGTATGCGGAGATTAACAAACGCACAAACTATAGTTTATTCGGGAATTGTACTGAGGCTGCGGAGACTGGGATGTCATGTTGGTGTTACTGGACAGAAATGGTGAGTGGGGAGGATATGGAAATGTAAACTTGTGCAGGAGAAAACGAATCAAGGAGAACAGTTTGTTTCATCCTCACATATTGCTGCGTAATTTTTAAATAATCATTTGCTAATTATAATGTGTAAGGAATGGAATCTTTGATTGGAACTGAAAACATTGACTTGCACCTTTCCAAAATGTGCATATCATGACCATCAATTCAGTTCAGACTTACCAAAGTATAAAGAGATAAGTTTGTTAATATGTACTCCTGATATTGAGTTATATAGACTTACCAGGAACACCAACTATAGCAAGGATAGGATAGTAACCAGCTTGAATAACCATGAGGACATCTTCAACCCGCGATGCTAATGATATCCAAGGCTTGGAAAGCCAGAAAAGACCCGAGGATAAACTCCTGTCCATTGCTGGAAATTTCCATTTGAATGTTCTCAGAACTTGATCCATTGTAGGAACACTCCAGTGTACTCTTCCCAGATTCTGAACTCTCCCCCCTCTCTCCCTGAAGCTGCTGATCCCTGTTACTGATGTGGATAATGCTCCCGCTCATACTATGGGATCGTCATCCACATTGAATCCATTCCTTTATTGATAGAAGACTGAAACTCTCTGGGGACCCATAGGATCGATGGAGACTCGCATAATGACAATCGCTGAACAAACAGCTCCAACTAATCCCTCTCCATGTGATACTATTTGACTAAAATTCAAAATAACTTTGAACACATGCATTCTGGATGTGAGATGCGAGTATGACTGAAGGAAGGAATGTTGGAGATGACAGATTATTTGTGTGTAATCATTCAGTCTTCGTTGGATATAGAGGTAATTCCAGAGGTTTAACTGAACATAAACATGCTTCTCTGTTCATAAATGGAGAAATAAATCCGATAATTACTGATCAGTCATTGCAAAATCATTAAAACAATCAAACAGCATGCATATGTTAACAGAGAATCGTACATGACAAGTACAATTCAGATTGTTATTCCAGAATCAGAGAGGGCAAGCGTGGGTGTTGATGCTATCCATGTTAAGGAACTGTGATCAAGTGTCATTTACTGACTTCAATTACATTGTGATTATGACATTCGGGAAAAGACAGAAGATGGAGAGGACTGGGGGACATGATTGTTCAAACTGGGAAGAGGTACATTGCTGTTCCCTAGTTATCAATATTGGAACGTTACACTTTATAACTCATATGAAGAACAGATTCAAGGATAAATCAATATTGAGAAATTAGCAGACACATCATTAATGAAATGTATTTATTCAATGCAAAATACAGGGACAAAATGATTTTCTATACAGACCAAAATATGCAAAGTATCAAGAGATAAGTTTTTAAAAATGTACTCCTGATATTGAGTTATATAAATAGAAATGTGAATGTGAAAACTGGGAAAGTGATGTGCAAACTTTATCAGTCAATATTTGATCCACCGCTGAGATGCTGATGTCCCCTCTGTCAGTGATCCCCCTCACTGAGATTCTCTGGCCCAGTCTCTCACACAGTATCTGGAGGTGGGGTTATCATTTCCTGCTGCTCATGGCACAGTTTATTTTTTAAAAAATCCACCTTCGCCATATAACTAAGCTACGGTCTTGTGGGTTCTGTTTAGCTGTCAGTAACATAGCTCTGTGATGTTATTGGAAATAAAATGATCTGGGATGACAGCCAGTATCAGCAGAGTGGTCACAGGGTATGGCACCCAGACAAATGGACTGCAGTTCAGAGGAATTTCTAAATAAAACTTCCAAATTCTGTCTGTCCGTATTTCTCTACCCTCATGCTGCTTTCTGATCTATCTGACTTCACTCTCATCTAACACCGCTTCCTCACCCGCTCTGTCAGTCACTCCCCTTTCTATCCTCTCTCAGTTTATCTCCATTCACTTTCTGTTCCCCTGTTTATTTCTCTCTCACGACATCTATCTCCACACGCGCTCTCTATCTCCAGTTGTGCAGTTGAAGAGCTTGTGACCCCACAATCGGTTGACTGACCTCCATCAGTGTTATAATAATTCGGCGGTTGTCTGATCCACAATAAATACTTGAGGTGCCTGGTTAGATAAGCTGGTGCGGTGACAGGTACAGTGCACAATGACCCATTATCTCTTCATGTTCTCCTCTGATCCAATGAGGCTTTGTGTGTGGAACTAAGAAAAAAAGAAGGGGATGGTGACATTAATGGGGTTGTACTATAGGCCCCCAAATAGTCAACAGGAATTACTGGAACAAAAATATATACAGCGATTGGTAAGACGTGCAGGAACATTCGGGTTGTCATAATAGGGGTTTAAATTTTTATAACAGACTGGAACTGCCAGAGCATTGAGCTATTCGATGGGATGGAATCAAATAGGTGCGTCAGGAAACTTTCCTCAAGCATTATCTAGAGGGTCCTAATCGGGAAGGGGCAAAATATGACCTACTCTTAAAAAATATTTCAGGACTGGTGAGTGAGGTGACAGTAGATGTGCACTTTGTGACCAGTGACTAATTTTAAAATAGTTATGTAGAGGGAAAAAATTGGACCAAACATTCTAGTTCTAAATTGGGACAAGGTTAATTTTGATGGACTCAGACAGGAGTTTGCAGGGATTGATTAGAGTCATCTGTTTACAAGAAAAGGGAGTTCCAGCAATTGGGAGTTTAAGATCTATATGTTCCTGTGGGGGTGAAAGGAAAGTTGACAGGAATGAGGAACCCTGGATAGCAAGAGATGTTTAGGCTTTGACCAAACAAAATGTGGAGGCATGGCTCAGGTAGAGGCAGCTAGAATCAAGGAAATCCCTGGAGGTGTACAGAGGATACAGGAGTTTACTGAAGAAGGAAATCAGGAGGACGAATAGAGGGTATGAGATAACCTTGCCTGAGAAGATCAGGATGAATCCAAAGAGATTCTTTAAATATATTAACGGAAAATCAGTAACTAGAGAGGGAATAGGACCCCTCAAACACCAAAGTGGACGTGTGTGTAGTACCATATGGATAGGCAATGTCCTCAACAAATATTTCCCCTCTATATTTACAGTGGAGAAATACATGAATACATGGGAATTTGGGGAAATGAGTGGTGATTACTTGGGGGCAGTCCATATCACAGGAGAGGAGGTATTGGATGCACTAGAATGTTTGTAGTTGGAGAAATCTCATGGGCCTTACCAGATAGATCCAAGAAAACAACAAGGGGCCAGAGAAGAATTTGCGGGGGGCCCTGGCTGATAATTTTGATCATCAGTTACCAAAGGTGAGAACCCCTAAGGCTGAAGGATGGCAAATATTCTGCCCTTATTAAAGAAGGACTGAAAAATAAAGTCTTAGCATCTGTGGGAGGTATATTACTTGAGAAAATTCTAAGGGAGAAGATGTGCATGCATTCGGAAAACAGGGTTTGATTAGGAATAGTAGGCAAGGCGTTTTGAATGGAAATTCATGCCTGACGAATTTCCTAAAACACTTTGCTGACATGACCAGGAAAGTCGAGTAGGGCAGGCCGGTAGACGTTCAAACGTGTGTGCTGGAAAAAGTGCAGCAGGTAAGGAAGCATTCGACGGGCAGGAGAATCGACATTCCCGGCAGGATTCCATCGTAAGGAATGTATAAAACATCGATGCTCCTGCGTCTCGGATGCTGCATGACCTGCTGGACTTTTCCAGTGGCACACTTTTCGACTCTAATCTCCAGCATCTGCAGTGATCACTTGGAGAAATTGTATTTCAGTTACACCAGAACAGGATGAAGCTTTTCAGCCCCTGGCGCATGTTATGCAGTTACAGGAGGAGACCAATCAGTCCCTTGAGTCGATAGAACTAGACCCAGTTTAGATCATGCTGCAATAGTGTCTGCCTATTCTGCTAGTTGAAGTCAGTAACACAGGAATTGGAAGAGGCAACAAGTGAATGGACTATGGGGTATACTGGAATGACACCAGGGTATATAACCCCTCAAGCCTGCCCTTCTCTCCAGTAAGGTCAGGGCTGACCTCTCTCAACCGCAGTTTCTCTTTCATGTCCAATTCTTTGTAGCCCTCAACTCCCTGATGTGTCAAAATCCATTAACATCTCACTGTGCCCCAAATCATTTCAGAGGGGTAGCTGTCTGTGATAGAGAAGCCCCAACAGTCGCTACTCGCTGAGAGAAGGAAGAAGTCCTCACACATATACCTTGGCCTATTGACATGAACAAAAGTTATGGACATAGCATCCAGCTGTCAACTGGATTCATTCCTACCATTGAGCAAATCGGTGGTATCCTTTACCTGTGTTCCCCACCTCACCATGCCGCCTCCTCCTACTACACCACCTCGCGTCTTTATCTGTACAAGCACCCCCAGTCCTGAAGAAAGGTTATACCCAAGGTGTGGACTTCTTCTCCTGATGCTGCCCGGTTTGTTGTGTTCTTTTAGCCTCCTTCATTCCAACATTTGCGTTTTTAAACTAAAATCTCTTCTTGTGCAATAGATGAGAGAGAGTGAAGGATCTTTGCCTCGTCTTATCCAATAGCCGAGAAAAAAGTAAGGTCTGCAGATGCTGGAGATCACAGCAGAAAATGTGTTGCTGGTTAAAGCTCAGCAGGTCAGGCAGCTTCCAAGGAACAGGAAATTCGGCGTTTCGGGCCAGAGCCCTTCATCAGGAATGAGGAGAGGGTGCCAGGTAGGCTAAGATAAAAGGTAGAGAGGAGGGACTAGGGGTGTGGCGATGGAGATGTGATAGGTAGAAGGAGGTCAAGGTGAGAGTGATAAGCCGGAGTGGGGTGAGGGCGGAGAAGTCAGGAAGAAGATTGCAGGTTAAGAGGGCGGTGCTGAGTTCAAGGGAATCGACTGAGACAAGGTGGAGGGAGGGGAAATGAGGAAACTGGAGAAATCTGAGTTCATCCCTTGTGGTTGGAGGGTTCCCAGGCGGAAGATGAGGCGCTCTTCCTCCAACCGTCGTGTTGTTATGTTCTGCCGGTGGAGGGGTCCAAGGACCTGCATGTCGTCGGTGGAGTGGGAGGTAGAGTTAAAGTGTTGAGCCACGGGGTGGTTGGTTTGGTTGGTCCGGGCGTCCCAGAGGTGTTCCCTGAAGCGTTCCGCAAGTAGGTGGCCCGTCGCCCCAATATAGAGGAGGCCACATCGGGTGCAGCGGATGCAATAGATGATGTGTGTGGAGGAGCAGGTGAATTTGTGGCGGATATGGAAGGATCCCTTGGGGCCTTGGAGAGAGGTAAGGGAGGAGGTGTGGGCGCAAGGTTTGCATTTCCTGCGGTTGCAGGGGAAGGTGCCGGGAGTGGAGGTTGGATTGGTGGGAGGTGTGGACCTGACGAGGGAGTCACGAAGGGAATGATCTTTGCGCAACGCTGATAGGGGAGGGGAGGAAAATATATCCCTGGTGGTGGGGTCTGTTTGGATTTGGCGCAAACGACGGCGGATGATACGCTGTATACGAAGGTTGGTAGGATGGTAGTTGAGATCCAGTGGGGTTCTGTCTTGGTGGCGGTTGGAGGGGCGGGGCTCAAGGGCAGAGGAGCGGGAAGTGAAGGAGATGCGGTGGAGGGCATCGTTATCACGTCTGGATGCGGTGGAGGGCATCGTCGATCACGTCCCAGACCTCACGTCCTTGAGCCCCGCCCCTCCAACCGCCATCAGGACAGAACCCCACTACGGGCCACCTACTTGGGGAATGCTTCAGGGAACACCTCTGGGGCGCACAGACCAACCAACCCAACCACCCCGTGGCTCAACACTTTAACTCTCCCTCCCACTCCACCGAAGACATGCAGGTCCGTGGACTCCTCCATCGCCAGAACATAACAACACGACGGTTGGAGGAAGAGCGCCTCATCTTCCGCCTGGGAACCATCCAACCAGAAGAGATGAACTCAGATTTTTCCAGTTTCCTCATTTCCCCTCCCCCCACCTTGTCTCAGTCGATTCCCTTGAACTCAGCACCGCCCTCCTAACCTGCAATCTTCTTCCTGACCTCTCCGCCCCCACCTGACTCCGGCCTATCACCCTCACCTTGACCTCCTTCCACCTATCACATCTCCATCGCCCATCCCCCTAGTCCCTCCTCCCTACCTTTCATCTTAGCCTGCCTGGCACCCTCTCCTCATTTCTGATGAAGGGCTCCGGCCCGAAACGTCGAATTTCCTTTCCCTTGGATGCTGCCTGACCTGCTGTGCTTTATCCAAAAGCCGCGATGGGCTGAATGGCGTTCTCATATTTCCATGAATCCAGCTTCAGATTCCGAATGAACCGCTCGTTTTTAGTCCTTTGGAAATGTTCAGGTTCCAGTAGTACTGTTACATGTTCACAGCACGAGCTTGAATTTTGTCCAGGTTTTGATGCTTTATGCGATCTTTTCTGAGTATCCTAACTTCTGATCGAACTATGGGGGATCAGACATTGCTGAAGCAGCTGAAAGTGTTCGTGCCGAGGAAACTACCTGGAAGGTCATCCCACAGAGATATCCTGGGACTGAGAGGATTGATCTCCACCAGCCATATTGTGTTTTGAATGGCCAACCAGTGGAGAGTTTACAACTGATTCCCACTAAGTTCAAGTTTATTCAGTCTCCTTGACACCTTGTTCAGTCATGGAGTAAAAACGACGACAGCAGATGCTGGAAAACAGAGTCTAGATTAAAGTGGTGCTGGAAAAGCACGGCAGGTCAGGCAGCTTCCGAGGAGCAGGAAAATCGACGTTTCAGGCAAAGGCTCTTCATCAGGAGCAGAGGCAGTGTCCCTGCTGAGTGCAGAGATAAATGAGATGGGCGTGGAGGTGGGGAGAAAGTAGCATACACTACAATAGTTAAATTGGGGTGGGGATGGAGGTGATAGGTCAGAGAAGAGGGTGGAGTGGTTAGATTGAAAGGTGTATAGGCAGATAGGACAGGTCATGGGGACGGTACTGAGCTGGAAGGTTTGCACTGGTGTGAGGTAGGGGAAGGGGAAATGAGGAAACTAGTGAAGTGCAAATTGAAGCCCTGGGGTTGAAGTGTGCTGAGACAGGAGATGAGACGTTCTTCCTCCAGGCGTCTGGTGGTGAGAGAGCAGCGGTGGAGGACGCCCAGGACCTGCATGTCCTCGGCAGAGTGGGAGGGGGAGTTGTAATGTTGGCAACAGGGCGGTGTGGTTTATTGGTGCCGGTGTCCCGGAGATGTTCCCTAAAGCGCTCTGCTAGGAGGCGTTCAGTCTTCCCAATGTAGACGAGACTGCTTTGGGAGAAATGGATGCAATAAATGATTTATGCGGATGTGCAGATAAAACTTTAATGAGTATGCAAGGATTCTTTAGGGCCTGGGATGGAGTTGAGAGTGGATGTGTGTGCGTAGGTGGCAGAGGAGGGTGCCAGGAAGGGAGGGTGGGTTGCTGGGGACGTTGACCTGTCCAGGTAGTCATGGAGGGAACGCTCTTTGCGGAAAGTGGAAATGTCTGAGGAGGGAAATATAACCCCAGTGGTGGGTTCCGTTTGGTGGTGGCAGAAATGTCGTCGGATGATTTGGTGTATGTGAAGGTTGGCAGGGTGGAAGGGGAGCACCAGGAGGGGTTCTGTCCTTGTTACGGTTAGAGGGATGGAGGTTGACGATGGAGGTGCGGGATGTGGATACGATGTGTATGAGGGCATCTTTAACCACGTGGGAAAGAAAATTACGGTCTGTAAAGAATGAGGCCATCTGGTGTGTTCTATGGTGGAACTGGTCGTCCTGGGAGCAGATACGGCAGAGGCAGAGGAATTGGGAATGCGGGATGGAATTTTTGCAGCAGGTAGGACTATGGGACTCGGTTGGTTTGGGAAATGTAGTCCTGTGGAAATGTTCATGTAGCTATTGGACTCGGTAAAAATGTCATTGTCAAGTCAATCGTCATTAATGGAGATGGAGAGGTCCAGGAAGGGGAGGGAAGTATCAGAGGTAGTCCAGTTAAATTTAAGATCGGGGTGGAATGTGTTGGTTAAGTTGATGAATTGCTCAACCTCCTCGTGAAAGCACGAGGTGGTGCCAATGCAGTCATCACTGTAGCGGAGGAACAGGTGGGGAGTGTTGCCAGTGTAATTACGGAAGATGGACAGTTCTACATAGCCAACAAAGAGACGGGCATAGCTGGGGCCCATACGGGTGCCCATGGCTACCCCATTCGTCTGGAGGAAGTGGGAGGTTTCGAAGGAGAAATTGTTAATTGTGAGGACCAGTTCAGCCAAACGAATGAGAGTGTCAGTGGAAGGGTAGTTTTGGGGATGTCTGGAGAGGAAAATTTGGAGGTCTTGAAGGCCCTGGTCATGGTGGATGGAGGTGTACAGTGATTGGATATCCATAGTGAATTTGAGGCGTTGGGGGCCGGGCAAATGGAAGTCTTGGAGGAGGTGGAGGGCGTGGGTGGTGTCTCGAACGTATGTGTGGAGTTTCTGGACTTGGGAGGATAGGACAGTGTCGAGGTAGATAGAGATGAGTTCAGTGGGGCAGGAGCATGCTGAGCAGGGTGATCAGGCTTGTGGATCTTGGGAAGGAAGTAGAATCGGGCGGTGCGGGATTCCCGGACGATGAGGTTGGAAGCTGTGGGTGGAAGTTCTCCTCCTGAGGTGATGAGGTTTTGTATGGTCTGGGAGATGATGGTTTGTGTTTGAGAGGTGCGGACATGATCGAGGGGGCGGGAGGAGGAGGTGTCTTCGAGTTAGCGTCTGGCTTCAGCATTGTAAAGATTAGTGCGCCAAACTACCACTGCACCCCCTTTATCTGCTGGCTTGATGGTGAGGTTTGGATTGGAGCAGGCGGAGTGCAGTGCTGTGCGTTGTGAGGGTGAGAGGTTGGAGTGGGGGAAGGGGTAGACAGGTTGAGATGGTTAATGTCTTGGCGGCAGTTGGATACGAGGACATCGAGGGCCAGTAATAGGCCAGCACGCGGTGTCCAGGTGGATGGAGTGTGAAATAGGAGGATATCATTGATGCTACAAAACTGCAAACCAACGAAGTAGAGTCTGCAACGACAGACTGCTCCATGTTGTTCCTCCTAGCTCCCTTGATAATGGTTCACGTGCTTTACATTGATGTTGTTTCCTGGTGGTCAGGAGACACACCGGATGGTTTGTGCGATTTCTCAAGGAAGCATCTTCCATCTCTGAGAAGAGAGACTAATTTTCTGCACGAATGTCACAAGCTTTTGAGAATGGCCAACCCTATCAGTGTGTGGCTGCTGACAGGTTTGTGAACAACACGATGCTCAGTGCAGGGTCTCAATCCAACTGTACATTCAGATGGTGAGAGTTTGTTCAGAGCATGGAGCTCTCACTCAACCAACATGGGGGGTCCACACAGATACGTAAACTCTCATAGAGTATTAGAGTTCAACAGGCCCTTTAGCCCAAACTGGCCCATTCCGACTAAAATGTTCATCCATGCTAACTCCATTCCCTACATTTGGCCCATATCATTCTAAATGTTTCCGATCATAAGTGTGTCCAAATGTGAAAAAATATATTGCGGAAAACACGTTATATTTCACGATATCAATGTTTTCTTTTGGAAATAATGAATGTTGGTTAATAACACTCAAGTTTTATTGCAATCACATTTTATTCTTTTGTCACATTACAAGTAAAACACTCATTTCCTTCACAATCTCCCCATAGTAACATCACCGCAGGGATTAGTCTAGTGTAACACCTTTACACTGTCTCATTGTGGCAAGGAGATCATTCCTTAAAAAGGGGATAAAATCTGTTCACAGTGCCCCAAATACTGTCTCAATATCACTCTGCAACTTCAATAAAGTGCCTTCACTCTTATACTTCCATAAGTTTTTCAAAGAAGGACAGCACACATTTACCGTGCTGGTTACGTACTGCTCCGTATGACTTCTGTCAGTGGCTCATGACCAAGGACATACAGCTCTTTTTCACTAAGAGCACTTCCCATCATCTCGCCTTCTCATAAATACAAAATGAAAAGGATGGTATGTTTTGCCAAATCATTTCATTGCCTTGCAAAGAGCTATGCTTTAAGCACAGCCACGCCAACAGCACAACACTATTGCCATGGAGATGGTTGAAGATGCTGAGGAGGTGATGGCCTAGCTGTCTTATCTCTGGAATATTAACCCAGGGACGCAGGTGATGACCCAGGCCCCGGATTTGAATCTCTCCACCGCAAATGTTGGAATTTGAATTCATTAAAATATCAGGAATGGAGAATCAAATGAAACAATGAAACCACTGTGTTTGTCCTACCTGGCACACACATGTCCTTCAGAGATGAAAATCTACCATCTTCACCTGGTTGGTCTTTTTTGTGACTCCAGATCCACAGCACTGTGGTTAACACACAATTGCAATTTGAAATGGCCAAGCCAGCCACTCCGTTACATCAAAATCTACAAAGAAATGAAACGGGGTGGATCTCAGCACTGACTACTTGCATCCCATGGACTGCAGCTGACCAATACCTTCTCAGGACAATGAGGAAAGGAAATTGATTACTGGCCCAGCATCCTATTAATGAATAGAGGAAGACGATCACACTCACAGAAGAGAGACAAAGGGACATAACTCACTTCAAACCGGGACTTTGATGTACACCTTACAAGGGCATGAATTTCAATAATATGGGAACAGGAGAAAAATAAATAAGATTAATCTGGATTTTTATTTCCATTCCAGCTGATCATCAACAATCCCTTTGTTTGTTTCTTCCTCTCTACCTCTATGTTTCTCTATCTATTCAACTCCCTCCTTCTCCCCTTCACAACAGACATCCCTGTCACCAACATCAGACACGCTATTTCCCAGTTGCGTTCAGTTTTTATGTATGGTCGTTGGACTCGAAATGTCACTTCTTTTTTTCTCTCGACCTGAGGCTGTCAAATCTCTTCAGTTTCTCTGGCACTTTCTCGATCTTTTTGTTTCTGATCTCTAGCATCTTTCTTTTTTTTCAACCTTTCATGTTGTTATGACATGGGATGTCTGCATCATTGGCAAGGTCAGCACTTGTTGACATCACTAAATGCCTTTTACTGTGAGTCCATTCCTAAAGGCAGTTGATCTGACGTCAGTTTTAATCCAGATCAGATAATAATGCTGGATATCTTTAACAAAGGACAACAGTGAAATAGATGAACTTATTGACGAAGTACTGGTGGGATTATATTAGTAAAATTCGCTTCTATTTCCTGTTCCTGTCATTTGCATTTCAGTTCTGTCATTCTCTGAAATAGGATTTGAAACAGTGTCTTGAGTGTAGTTACCTGGGCCACTGAATTACGTGAACAGCGACATTACTACTCTGACATAGTATCCCTGTCATGAATTTACTTTACAGACAAGAACAAGATTTTTATGGAAATATTTGTAACGGAAAGAGTGATTAGAAGAGAACTGGAACCATAATGTCTGAATTTTACCAAGGTATAGATAATGGTTTATTTAGCACCCGCACTGACGTCAAAATGGGGTCCGGAGGATATCATGGAGCTGGTCGTGGGTAGCTTTGGTGATGGAGAGAATACCAAGACATAAATCAATTCAGGGCAAATAGGTACTTCGGAATTGTGAACAGCCTTGTTCTCAGATGTTTGTGAGGGCTGGGGTGTGGGCGGTTCTGAAATTTGTGGAGAATGAATGGACTTGCATTTGAAACTGAAGACAAAAGTTTCGATCTTTACTAAATATAGATAACAGAAATTACACTGAAGTTCGCCATGGCTTGTGCGAATAATAAATTGATAGAGATGGGGAGACTTACCAGGAACGCCAACAATAGCGAGCATGGGATAGTAACCAGCCTGAATAATCAGCAGTACACCCTGTATCCGACGTGGTAAAACGTGCCAATACCAGGAAATAAGGTAAAGACCCCAAGATAGATTCCTATCCATTGTTCCAACATTCCAGTCTATTTTTCTGAGATTCTGAACCGCTGGTGTGACATTCCAGTCTACTGTTCTCAGATTCTGATCAATTGTTGGAACATTCCAGTCTGTTATTCTCAGATTATGATCCATTGTTGGAACACTCCAGTCTATGGTTCTCAGATTCTGATCTCTCCTCTCTCTGTCTCTGCTACAGCTGATCCCTGTTAGTTTTGGAGGTGATGCATCCGTATCTATAATGGGATAAAGCATTTCAAGAAGCCCTTTACATATAGAAGAGGAAAGCCATCCAGTGACATAATTAGGATCCATGGAGACTGACATCTATCATAATCGCAGAACAAACAGATCCAGTTAACTCCTTTCAGTATGCTACCTACAGTTCACAATAACAATTGGATTGAATTGAATGTTGACATCACTGGCTAATGGTCACATCTCCCAACAGCAATTACTGTCGTGAAGTTAGTTGTGAGGGAAAATGATGGAAGCTTTCTCGTCGCAGGCTAGATGCTTCTGCTGTGTTGTCCATTTGCAATACTGTAACTGTCTGAACGCTCCACCATGACCACCCAAAATAAACGCAATCTAGATATTGTTAACATGCTGATTTCGCCTCCACTAGAACACGTGCCTAGCAACAGATTTTCAGTGGGCATATTTGCCCTGGACATGTACAGGAAGTACGGATCTGTCTGGACATTCCTCTCATTGCTCTAATAAGACAATGGTGAATCTTCAACACACAATACGATTAAGCTTTGTTTTCTGCAAAGTCACGAACACCTTAATACACTTTTTTGACTTCAAAGCAGTAAGACTTACATTTTTGGAATCCAGTCCAAAGCCAAATGTGGAATGTTGTTGCAAAACCAGTCCTTGATTGTCCTTGATTTCTTTAAAGAGGCTCTAAGCGACCCAATATACTAATATTTCAGAATTTTGAAAGGTTAATACACCCTTTTGTTTATACCTAACAGATAATGCCTCATCCAGAAGCCTTTCATGTTTTTAAAAAGAAACCTGTATAATCAAGAGGACGTGGCCAGCTCTCTAGCTGGACAGGTTGAATCAGTTCTGGGGTTAGTCGAGTCAGGGTCACTGGACGCTCTCTGCCTCCTGCGCTTCTGACCTTGTAACCTGTCAACAGTTGTGTCAGTTTTACACTTGGTGCTAAGGGGTTTGTTTATTGGGATTGTTGCAAGTATTCTGCAACAGCATCCTTAAGCCAGGATAGCCTGCTGGTTTCAGATACGATACGTTATTCTGGAATTCTATTTTCGGTTCCTTATGTTTCATTTGGTGAATTGGTAAATACATGTTATGTGTTTAAAACTCGGCAGTCTCACCAGCTAATTCACTCTGGGAATATCAGCTACACACTAACCTTCAACAAGCAGCAAAGTTATGGTCTGGGCTACCTGTTTTGAGGGATCGGGTTTAGCCCATAACAGACTGGGGGGCTTTTCCAGTATTTAGATAGCGAGTGGCAGGTGTTAGTGTCTTTTATTTCGTGTGTCAATTGGCGAGTAAACGGAGCTTCAGATAGCGATGGTTCTTACAGGAACCAAGCTTGTTTTGGATGTGGAAAAAGTGAGCTTGAGGGTTTTACAAAATACACATAAGTCCAAGCAGCGAGAATGAGTAGACGAAGGGAATTGAAGCTACCTCCTAATGTGAGGAAAGATTAGATGATTGCAGCAGTAGCTCAGCATTCCAATTTTCTGGAAAATCCATCAGGATCTGTAGAGATGACTAAGCTTCAATTGCAATTGAAGCAGCTTGAGTTAGAAGCAGAAATGAAGCAATTTGAGTTACGACTAACATTAGAAGAGGAAGAAAGAGAACGAATAATTTTAGCAGCGGAAAAAGAAAAAATATCAAACAGCTTTAGCAGGAGAGAAAGGAAAAGGGAGACCATTTGAGCTTCAGAGATGGACACTTAGAGAAAGTGGCTAAACATTTTCAGTTGCCAGTGACCATGTGGGTTTTGTTGACCCAAACAAAACTTGTAGGTACAGCTAGTGAGGTATTCACAACACTATCAGAGGAGGGATCTGGGGTGAATGAGGAGGGGACATGTGCATATGAGCTTGTGCCAGAAGACTACAGACAATTTTTCAGGAATCTAAGGATAGATCCTGTTCAAATTCATATTGAGTTTGAAAGAATCAAACAAAGTAATTTTGATAGATGGATAAGAGATTTAAAAAGAGAGCAAACTTGCGATGCTCTTCGAGAAACAACTAAATTGGAGGAGTTCATTTGGAAGACTGGCCGCTGAAATGGCTAATGATCATGACGAGTGATTAATGATTATAAAACTTGTTTTGGCTTCCAGAATCAATTACAGTTCATGATGGATAGAAACTGGGGCAAACAGAAATCCTCACGCATAAAGGGAAAGGTAGATTTCGGTGAAGATCGAAATGAAAACTTTCCACAGAGTAAAAAGGAAATACTTGAAGGAGACAAAGAAGTTAACAAGCTGTCGTGTTTTCATTGCAACAAATTAGTACACATGAAATCACTGTGTTGGTGGGTTCAGGGAAAAATATCACAGACGCAGGAAAACGGGATAAGTCTGTGAGTTTTGTAGGAGTGGTAACAGAAACCACAGTGGAAGCTAGAAACCTGCATCAGAGTGTACAAACTGATCAGAGGTTTGTTAAGGAGGAAGTGACAGATCTACTCAGAAAATATACCTGCAAAGTGAAAGTTTATTCACATACAGCAGGTAAAGAGGATGCAATATTAAGGGACACCGTATCCTCTCAGTGTATGCCTCTGAAAGATGAGGAGATATGTACTCCTGAAGAACTATTTCCAGAAAATGTACTGCTAAAGGGAATTCATCTTGAGACAAAAAGTGCAACATTTTGTAAAGTGAGGATAACATATTCAGGAAAGTATGGAGAAATTGTGGGAGGGGTATTGGACAAACTCTCAGTTCCAGGAATGCAAGTTATCCTTGCAGAAAATATAGCTGATTCACCGGTAGGAGTCCTGCCTACTCTGGTTGAAGAGCCAGTGGAGACGCAGGCAACTGAAGCAATGCAGGAGTCTTATCGTGGAAAATTTCCTGATTGTGGGGTAACAAGTTCCCAGTGTCACCAGTTGAAACAGGCAATATCAAAAATGTAAAGATAAGGAAGCTTAAGTGGCATTAACGGAGAATTTGTTCCATCAGACAGTTGAGACAAAGCAATAGCAAGCAGGGGATCATGCATGTATTTTGTGTTCAGCTAAACTAATCACAGCAGAAAGATAAAAGATTAAACCAGTTGCATCAAAACATATACGTTAGTAATTTTGAATGTACCCCTGAGTGTCATTACCTAAAATGATGTCCAGACAAGGAAATGGAGACAACGACATAGTCAAAGAGATAAGAAATGGGAAGAGATTCATCAAATCATTTTGCCAATGGTGTATAGAAAGGAGGTAATGTGAATCGTGCATGAGCTACCAACTAGAAGACATTTAGGAGTGACGAAAACACAGGGGCTGAAATACAGAGACATTTTACAGGCCTGGACTGCAACAGGATGTAGTTGCATTTTACCAGACGTGTCATACAACTCAGGTAATTGGAAGAACACAGGCGATAATAAAACCTGCACCTTTCTTAACTATTCTGGCATTTGAGGCACCTTTTACAAGAGTCTTAATTGATGGATCGGGCCCCGAACACAAATAAAAGTGTAAACAATAATGGATGCATCGACTAGATTTCCAGAGGTCACAGCTCTGGAATATCACAGCTTAAAGAATTGCCGAGGAATTACTCCTTTTTAAAATAGATAAGGACCCACCAATAGAGCTACAGTGAGATTAAGGGTTCAAAGTCCATATATAAATTATTCCCGATAATGTCTTAGGGATAAAGCAATTCAAATCTACTGCGTACCATCCAAAATTGCAGGGAGCGCGGTAAAGGTAACATTAAACATTATAGACCATGTTGAGGGCTCATGATCAGGATTATCCAGATGATTCGGTTGAGGAAGTTCCATTTGCGTTTTTTTGTGATCAGGGATGCACCAAATTAACAGAGCAAATTCAATCCATTTGAATTAGTGTTTGAGCCATTAAAATTGATTAAGGAGAAAGTAGTAAATCAGAATTCAAAGGTCACACTTTTGGATTATGTCTCAAATTTTTGGGAACGATTAATAGCGCTGGGGAATTGGCTGGACAGCATTTAAAACTATTGCAGAATGCATTAAAACAGGAAGCGGACAGGAAATTTATAATTTGCAATTTTGCTATCGGGGATAAGTTATTACTGTTACTTAGAGTGATAGCTGAACCTTGAAAAGCAAGGTTTAGTGGACCTTGTAAAATAAAAACGGATATTGAGTGGGGGTAACTACTTGATAAGGACTCCAGACAGAAAGACATGTCGCAGCATATGTCATGTGAATATGCTCAAAAGGTATTTTGACAGGGAAGGAAAGCAAGGGGAGCAGGTGTTAATGATTATGGCATTCCTTAAATAAAGTGGACAATGAGATAGTTGTCTAAAATTGGAATAAATTATTGAGTTACTTTTCTGAGAAAAATTACAATTACTAGAAAGAGTTATTACTATTACATAGGGAGATAAGCAGAAATGAACTTGGAAGTACTAACCCAATTGTGCATAATGTAGCTATAGGAGATGCTGTTATGATTAAGCAACATCCTTACGGGCATAATCCTCTAATGTTGGCACAGATTCAGAAGGAGATTGAATGCATGCTCTAAGATGACATAATCAAAGTGTGTTACAGTGACTGGAACTCACTCATAGTCATGGTGCCAAAGCCAAATGCTACCCAACAGTTATGCGGGGACTATCGTAAAGTCAATGCAGTTAAAAAGATTGATCTATGCCCAGTTCCGTGATTGGAAGACTGTGTTGAAAAGGTGGGTCAAGCAACTTACATTTGGTATGAAAAACGTGCCGGCCACATTTCAGGGGCTAAACAATAAGTTACCAGATTATCCAATGTGTGGTGTGCATTGATGACCTGGTGAATTTTAGTCAGTCACGGAAGGAACATTTACAGCATTTATCGGATTTGTTTGATTGGCTTCGGAAGGCAGGCTTGGTGGTAAACCTGGCAAAAATTGAATTTACCAAAGCACAAATCACCTTCCTAGGCCATGCTATTGGACACAGATAAACGGTGTCATGGGATGTAAAAGTGAAGGCAATTGGGGTATTTCCCATACCGTTGACAAAAGGAGCAGTACCATGGTTCCTGGAATTGTGTAGGTTTTATCGAAGGTTTGTGCCTCATTTTCGCAATGTGACTGCTCCACTCACTGAATTGTTGAAGAAAGACGAGAGGTTTCAGTGGACAGAGGACTGTCAAACGGCATTTGACGGCATGAAATATGTATTAACCACTGCCCCACTATCAGCCACACCTGATTATGCAAAGCCATTCAAGGTGGCTTGAAATGTGAATGATGTGGGTGTCCGTGCTGGGCTCCTGCAGGAAAACGACGAGAAGACAGAAAGACCTATGAAGTATTTCTCCAAGAAGTTGAATGCTCAATGGTAGAAATACTCAACAGTTGAGAAAGTGGCTGTGAGCTTTGTGTTGGCACTACAACATTTCAGTATTTATATTTGCAGCAAAGCATCTGAGACAACCATGTACATTGATCATAAACCATTGACGTTTTTGGAGAAATTTAAGTACAAAAATGCGAGACTGTTTTGCTGGAGCCTGTTGGTGCAGCCAATCAATTAGAAAATTGTGCATGTGGCAGGTCTTGAAAACATGATTGTTGATGCATTGTCAATACTTGAATGACAGATTGAGGCACTCAGTGATGGGAATACCACACACTGAATCCGGATGTAGTTGTGCATGTTTGCATGTTTGTAGTAAATGTATGTACATCCGTATTTTAGTGTACTTACCACATTTTACTTTGGAGGTGGGATTGAAACCTGAAGACATATTTGGATATTGATGATTCAGTTTTATATCAGTGGCGTTGTCACAAAGGTAGTCTCTTTACAAGGTTATGTTGGTCTTGAACTGTTTTCATAGATTTTCTAACCATCCCAAGGTTCCAACAGGTCTCAATTTTGAATGCTTCATTAGGGTGCTTTGGTTTTTACCTAACAAATAATGTCTCGGGCAGAAGGCTTTCAAGTCTCCAAGAAAACAAAAACTGGTGTAATCAAGGGGATGTGGCCAGCTCTCCAGCTGCACAGGTCAGTACAGTTCGAGGCTTAGTGAGTCAGGATCATGGTTGAAACTAGACGCTTTCCTCTTCCTTCTGCCCTCTGACTTAATAACCTTTGAAAGCTTTTTCTGTGTAATTTTTACTTTTTGTGCTCAGGGGTTTGTTTACTGTGATTATTGCAAGTAATTTGGAACGACATCATTAAGTTGTGTTAGCCTGTCAATTTCGGATAGGATGAATTATTCAGGTACTGGATTTTCAGTTCGTTGTGTTTCATTCCTTACTTTTGTAATTAAATTCTGTTTGTTTAAACGTCGGCAGTCGGACTAGCTAATTCAGTCTGGGAATATCCACCATACACTTACCTTCAACAAATAACAATATTGCGGTCTGGGGTATTTGCTTAAAAATGTTTCGAAGCGTCGGGCCTGCTCCATAACAAGGTACCAAAACCTTGTTCATTAAATGTCATGAATTAATGTGTATGGAAAGGAATGAATATTATATTGGCCATGAGACAGAAAGGATGGGGCCAGAGGATGAAGAGCCCTGAAGGGAGTACAGTAACTCCCAGTCACGAGTCTTCAACCATCACTATTTCTGACAAATGGAATGAAATGAAATGCAGAGCAAGAGAACAGATGGCCTTTGGTACATGGAATGCTGAACGACAATGTGAACAGAACAGGTCATCTTTAAATGTGATGTACAGAATTATATTTTATATAGATACCGTTTAATCACAGGTTATACAGGTTGTTAATATTGTTTATATCTGGACGGGATATTCAAAAATAAAGTCAGACATAGATAGCAAAGTGTAATGAGTTACAGTGAGTTGCAGCAGAGTTAGGGTGAGGATACAGTTCATACCGAGCTGGTACAGAGATGATGGGCTGCATGACAACCATAGAGTCATAGAGATGTACAGTATGCAAACAGAACCTTCGGTCCAACCCGTCCATGCCGACCAGATATCCCAACCCAATCTAGTTTCACCTGCCAACACCCAGCCCATATCCCTCCAAACCCTGCCTATTCATATACACATCCAAATGCCTCTTAAATGTAGCAATTGTACCAGCCTCCACTACATCCTCTGGCAGCTCATTCCATACATGAACCACCCGAAACAGTTGCCCCTTAGGTCTCTTTTATATCTTTCCACACTCACCCTAAACCGATGCCCTCTAGTTCTGGACTCCCCGACCCCAGGGAAAACACTTTGATTATATATTCCTATCAATGCCCCTCATAACTTTGTAAACCTCTATATGCTCACCCCTCAGCCTATGACGCTTCAGGGAAAACTGCCCCAGCCTGTTCAGCCTCTCTCTGCAGCTCAGATCCTCCAACCCTGGCATTGTCCTTGGGAATCTTTTCTGAACCTTTTCAAGTTTCACAACATCTTTATGATAGGAAGGAGCAGGGAAATGCATGCAATACTCCAACAGTGCCCTTGCCAATGTCCAATTATTCAGAGAAACATATTGAAAATAGTCAGCGACTGAGGGGACAATGTGAATCATAAAACGCAAAATGTCATAATTAATGAACTATACCTCTTTCTTCTTCGAGTGTAGCTGTCTCTAAAAGGCCTTTTAAATCAAAATCAATTTCATGAGATCCACGCATTTATTTGTGGAACTTAAAGAAGAATCAGAATCTAGTGTAATGCATGCGTCACTGGCACAAGTAACGGGAACAGCAATGGAACATATTGTCCAAATATAACCGGGTTCAGCATCTAGACCAATAAAAAAAAGAAAAATACTAGAGATAATGGAAATCTGAAATACAAATGAAAAATGATGAGAAATGCAACAGATGACGCAGGATCTGGGCAGAGACACAGAGTTTACATATCCAGTCTTATATGAACATTTTCTGAACAAGTCATTTTGGACTCAAAAAAAGTTAATTCCGTTTTTCTCCGCCCTGATACTGACAGATCTGTGGGGTATCTCTCCAGCAATTTCAATTGGTGCAATGGCAGGAGACAGAGAGTAATGGAGGGCGGTTATGTTTCGGACTGAAGGTTCTGGGTGTTCATTGTTTGTCATTTATGTACATGATTTGCGTGATAATATCGAAGGTAAGGTTAGTAAGTTTGCAGATGACACCAAAACTGGTGGAACATTGGACAAATCGCGTTCAAGCTGGATGAATATGAGGTGCACTCAATTTTGTTTGTTTGTTGCTGTCTACTGAAACAGGAATGGACTTTTATTCCCCATCTCCTGGGGAATCATCTACATATTGATGGGGAAAATTTTCGTGAACACATTTTACAAATGTTTCACCATCCAACCATATAATACAATGGTAGTCCAAATCAATTTTATGAAAATTAAAATCCGCCATTACAACAACCTTATTAAGCTTACATATATCCGAGATCTCCCTACATGTTTGTTTCTCAATTTCTTTCTTACTATTGGTGGGCATTCGGTACAATACCATTGACGTGCTCTTTCCTTTCTTATTTTTAATTTCTACCAATACATTTTCACTGGACGATTTGTCACAAATGCGCATTTAGTGCAATCTCTTCAAGCAGATCTTTGCTTTCTTATTTTTAATGCTACTTTCATTTTTTAACTGGATGTATTTTTAGAAATATCTTTCTCAGTTGCAGCATTAATTTATTCCTTCATCAAAAAGGGCGGACCTCCCCTCAAAGCCAACTGCATGATTTTTCTATCCTTTCTGTGACACTTAACACCTGGAACATTGAATTGTCAGTTTTGAACATCTCTCAGGAGAAAGTGAGGACTTCAGATGCTGGAGATTGGAGTCGAGAATGTGGGGCTGGAAAAGTAAGCAGGTCAGGCAGCATCTGAGAAGCAGAAAAATCGCCGTTTCAGGCAAAAGTCCTTAATCGGCTTATTCCTGATGAGGGGCTTTTGCCAAAACGTTGATTTTCCTGCTTTTCACATGCTGCCTGTCCTGCTATGCTTTCCCAGCACTACACTCTCGAATTGAACATCTCTCAACCAACTTTCTGTAATAAATATGATGTCCCAGTCCCATGTGCTTAAACACGCTCTGAATTCATCAGCCTTCCCTGTAAGACCCCTGACATGTAAATAAATGCAATTGAGTGTTTCACAATTACTGTATACTCTTGACTCTCTCGTCTTTCTTTTCTAATTGACATGCTATCCTCACATTCATAAACTTCTCCATCCATACTAAAATTTGTTATGCTACTTGGAATATCCCCATTGCTGTCTCTATCCACATAAAGTCTCCCTACATAGAATGAGCAAATCTCTCTGCGAAGATATTGGTTGCTTCCCAGTTTAGATTAGACCATTCCTTTATGAACAGGTCTTTTCTATTCTAAAATAGATTCCTATTTCCCAAAAATTGTAATCCCTCATCGACATAATAGTTCTTCAGCCATTGATTTATCTCTGTTAACCTTATGTTCCTTGCCGGTTGTCATTGGCATTGGGAGTAAATCAAAAATAACTACGTCTAAGTTTTTATTTTTAATCTTCGACCTCCCCTCTTAAATTCATTCTGTACTGCTTTAACCTTTCCCTAAAATATCATTCTTATCACCATGTACAATAATTTCTGGCTACTCAATTTCACCTTTAACAATGTGCTTGAAAAATTTAGAGACGTTCTTAATCCTAGCACAGGGAAAGCAACAAACCATCCTAAATCTATGGTCACTGCCTTAGAATCTCCTGTTGATGCCCCTGACAGAACAGCTCACTGTAGCAATAATTCTACTAAATCTTGTCAAACGCTGCCGAACATAAGAATCAATACAAGTGTCCAATAACTGTTGACTCTTCCATTTTCCCTTCAGCAGTTCTAAAAACTGAAAATCATTTCACAGAGGTATAGCCACAAGAGAATTTTGAACTATATTCCTATCTTTTCTGACTGACATAAAACTATCTCACTGATTTGCTGGATTTTTTTTTAAAATCTACCAGCCATCCTCTCTGTCCTTTAAATGTGACCTTAAAAGCAAGACTTCCTTTTACTACACATTACGTTACCTTTCATTAACTACAGACAATGGAAAAATATATACTTATACTTTTCAAACACACAAAAACATAAATAAAATCAATCATTCAGCTAATTAAATCAATAAAAGTATTCCCCTTCAACAAATTCTGAGAAGAAAAGTCTTCTCCGGACCTGAGCATGTGTAGTACTCTCCCGAATGAAGGGACGACTCCTTTGTTTAAAAAAAACTGATTAACTTTTCAAAACTAAAATATCTATTGCTGTGGAATAAAAGAAACATTTTAGAACATAGAACATAGAAAAATACAGCGCAGTACAGACGCTACGGCCGTCGATGTTGCGCTGATCCAAGCCCACCTGACCTACACTAGCCTACTATCCTCCATATGCCTATCCAATGCCCGTTTAAATGCCCATAAAGAGGGAGAGTGCACCACTGTTACTGGCAGGGCATTCCATGAACTCACGACTCGCTGAGTAAAGAATCTACCCCTAACATCTGTCCTATACCTACCACCCCTTAATTTAAATCTATGCCCCCTCGTAATATCTGACTCCATACGTGGAAAAAGGTTCTCATGGTCGACCCTATCTAAATCTCTAATCATTTTGTACACCTCTATCAAGTCACCCCTAAACCTTCTTTGCTCCAATGAAAATAGCCTCAAGTGCCTCAGCCTTTCCTCATACGATCTTCCTACCATACCAGGCAACATCTTGGTAAACCTCCTCTGCACCCGTTCCAGTGCCTCCACATCCTTCCTATAGTATGGCGAACAAAACTGCACACAATACTCCAGATGCGGCCGCACCAGAGTCTTATACAACTGCAACATGACCTCAGGACTCCGGAACTCAATTCCTCTGCCAATAAAAGCCAGTACGCCATATGCCTTCTTCACAGCACTATTTACCTGGGTAGCAACTTTCAGAGATCTGTGTACATGGACACCAAGATCCCTCTGCTCATCCACCATTAGCCCAGTACTCCATCTTCTTGTTACCCTTACCAAAGTGAATCACTTCACACTTAGCGACATTGAACTCCATTTGCCACCTATCTGCCCAGCTCTGCAGCTTATCTATATCCCGCTGTAACCTGCCACATCCTTCCTCACTGTCAACAACTCCACCAACTTTCGTATCATCCGCAAACTTGCTCACCCAACCTTCTAGCCCCTCCTCCAGGTCATGTATAAAAATGACAAATAGCAATGGTCCCAAAACAAACCCTTGCGGAACACCGCTGGTAACTGCACTCCAAGATGAACCTTTACCATCAACTACGACCCTCTGTCTTCTTCCAGCCAGCCAATTCCTAATCCAAACCTCCAACTCCTCCTCAATGCCATACCTCCGATTTTTTTGCAGTAGCCTACCATGGGGAACCTTATTAAACGCCTTACTAAAATCCATGTACACCAAATCAACCGCTTTAGCCTCGTCCACCTCCTTAGTCACCTTCTCAAAGAATTCAATAAGGTTTGTGAGGCAAACCATGTTGACTATCCTTGATCACATTATTCCTATCCAGATGTCCACAAATCCTATCCCTTACAATTCTGTCTAAGACTTTGCCCACAACAGAGGTAAGACTCACCGGCCTATAGTTATAGACATTTCTTTTGTTTTTTTGTAAACCACCTTAAAAATATATTTTTAAAAAAATATTCGTTTGAAAGAAAGTAATGAATTGTTTTGCTTTTTTTTGCTTCTGAATGCTAATAAAACACAATAGAAAAAATGTTAAATTAGTAAACTATGATAACCATATTAACTGCAAAAAAGGCTACATGAAATATTTGACTGCCTGCAATCCCAGGAGCAGCTGTAAGATCCATGCTGCTCTAAGAACATTTTTTTGGGCATGCTTTTACAATATGAAGAAAATTGGGCATATGTTTTAATAATTTGTTTCCAATTCAAGGTGACTTACGATATAACTTGATCTCCTGCCATGAGGCTATATCTGTAGAAGTTAATTGAATCTTTCTCATCACCTCTCTAGCTCTTTCAAACAAAATTTTGAATCTGTGTCCATCGTACACACGGAAAGTTCCTTCAGCTCTGACTGTTGCAGGGAACGATAGAAAGAACATTATCCAGGTCCACATAAAACACAAATGCTGCAGTGAAAACCACCTAAACCTGATCCAATATTAATTACTTACAAGCCCTATGAATAAGATATACAGAGGGGTTTAGTATAAAAGGGGAATTGAGCTCCAAGTCCAAAATAAAATTTGTCCAAAATAAGAAGAAAACTCAACTGCATCACGCTGTAAATTCATCGAAATCGAAAAAAAACAAGAGAATGGAATTCTCAATTCTTTTCCTGTGAACTACATCTGGAGAACACGAAGAACATCAAGGCTAAATAGTGAACTTCAAAAAAGATGACGATAAGAATTGGAGGGATGGAGTTTGGGGGAAATGATAAATAATGTCGTTGATGACACAAAGATGAGATGGTGATTCACAGTCAGAAAGAACGAGTGAGGGTGCAGGAAGGTATAAACCTACTGTTCAGATGGCCAGATCAATCGCTGATGAAAGTTTACACTGATAACTGTGACACATTTCAGAAGTAACACGACAAGAGAGTACTCAAACTGAAGGGAGGCTCGATTTATTTGATTTTACTTTTAAAAAGAGAAGGATCAGGTGTGCTCCCGATGGAGGTGTTTAACAGCATGGGGCGGGGGGCGGGGGGAGGTTGTGTGGACAGGGTGAAGAGAGAACAGCTTTTCCCCTTACTCCGAGGCTCAATAATGAAGAGACACACTGTAACTATAAAGCGAAACTGGTCTCAACATTAATGTGCAAACTGTAGAAAAACTTTCCTATTTCTAAACGTGTTTGGTTTTAAAATATTTCAAGATTTATATTGCCTCTCGAAAAATACTTTGTTTTTCCATTCAACTCGCCAACGTTCACAAAAACAGGCACATTTTTCCAGCTATGATCCAATGTCCAATATTTACCCGTTCCCTTAACAAGCCCAGACCTCTTTAAATTACTTATATCCTCTTCACGTTTTCCTTTTCTAACCATTTCAATTCTTGTAGTCTCACATGAAACATTCAAAATGTTGTTCATAAGACGGAGATAATGGAAACTTTCCAAAAATGTTGATAATTTAATATTTTTACTCAATATCTAAACTATAAAGTTGCAACAATGCTAAAGTGTTTTGTTATCCCGTCACCCACTTCTCAGACTGCAGTTTCAAATAGCCATTAAATCTAAAAGGACTTGCCAAATCTTTACTTCCAATCTATACGGACATTTGTCCCTTTATTATGAAATGGGCATATTAATTATGGATTGTCTATCTTACTGCAACAGTGTGTTTTGGTTTATTAAAAACTAGGATAGGCCATCTGGTTGCCAGGCCTGCTGTGGTATTCAACAAGGTCTGACTGCGTTATTTTCTGCACATTAATGTCATATTCCCCACACACAGAGCAATCTGCATCTTCCTCAACCAAACCCCACGATTCCTGTTACCTCAGCCACCAACGATGAATAAAATCCAAAGAACTGTAGATGGAGCAACACAAGAACATATATGTTTAGACTGGCGGTAGGAAATTCAAGTATACCCTTATCCACAGTAAACACCATCGGCCAGATATTGCAATCTGCCTTATTTCCCAAGCCTATCAATATTCATCTGTAAACTTTTTAGCTCTTCATTACAGCCTGTTTTACCAGCTAGTTTTATATCATCTGTGAATTTAGTTACTGCACTCAGTCTCTCCTTCCAGGTCATTTGGGCAGATTGCAAACAATTGAGGTCCGAAAACTGAACACTGCAGCACCTCAGTAGTTTCACTCCGCCAGAGAAGACGATTTATCCCAATTCTTTGTTTTCTATTAGTCAGCCAATTCTCTATCCAATTCAATACTCTACACTTAAGCCCCGGAATCTAACCTTCTAGATCAGTCCTTTATGCACCATCTTGTCAAGTGCCTTCTGAAGTTTAGATGTACAGCAGTTACTGCATCCCAATTATCCACATTGTTGGTTACATTCTTAAAGAACTCCAACAGATTTGTCAAACACAACCTTGCTGACACTGGTAAATTGATTTTTGTTTTTCCAAGTGTTCAGTTATTTCCTACTTTATGGTTGTTGAAGAAACTTCCCCACGACAGAAGTTAATCTGATTTGTCTATAGTTTGTGATTTGTTTTCCTATCTCCTGTTTTGAATGCTAGTGCCACATTATTAATTTTCCAATACTTCGGCACTGTCCTAGAATCTAGGGATGTTTTGAAAATCGTGACTAATGCATCCAGTACATCTGCTGTTACCTCCTTTAAAATGATAGAATGCAAACCGAGGGCCTGACCTAACTTTATTCCCATCAATGTATTTAATATCTTCTTCCTCATCATTATACTTCCATCAAGATCCTTTGCAATTGTTGTACATTTTGGGAAGGAATTATCTTCTCACAGTGAAAATAGGAATGTTGGTTTTGCCTCTGCCAAATCTGAGTTTCCCATTATTACCTTACCGTCATCCTCTAAAATACCAACATTTCGGTACAGCATTCTTTTCCTTTTTGTCTACTCGGAGAAGTGTTCATTATCAATTCTTATGATTTCTGCTCGGTTTCCTTCGTAGCCATTTTGATTTTGTTTTTAGTAACCATTTGCTGACAATGTAAGCGTTTTTCTTTAATTTATTCACATGATGATAGCGTCACTGGGTTACACAGCACTCATTGTCCGTCCCTAATTGCTCAGAGTACAGTTAAACGTCAACCAAATTTGTGTCGGTTTGATTTCATGTGTAGGTCAGACCAGGTAAGGATTGTCGTTTCTGTCCCGAAAGGAGATTCATGAAACAGATGGGTGTATCCAACAATGAGCAGTGGATTCATTATCATTGATCGACTCTTAATTCCAGGTTTATGTTGAATTTATCTTCCACCATCTAACATGGTGGCATTTGAAGCGTGCCCCAGAGCATTATCTGGATTAGTAGTCGGCGATCATACAACCAGGCTATCACCTTCATGTTATTATTGATTTCCTTGTTAAGACATGGATCACTTTTCACCTTTTTACAATTCCTGTTCCACTCAGGATTAACTTTAAATTGAGGGGTTTGATTATCTCCCTAAGTAGTTTCCACTGTTCTTCAACTGTCCTGCCCTTTAATGTTTTGCCAAGTCCGCTCTTGCCAACCCCTTCCTCAGGCCAGTAAAATTATTATTGTCCTACAGTAAACCTCTCATATGTGACTCTATCTTTCCTGTTTCAATCTGAATGTGAAACCCTAGCATGCTGTGGTCACTCTTTCTAAAATAATCCAGTAGTACAATATGATTTATCACGCCTTCCTCATTACATAATACCAAAGCCAATTCTCTGTTTGGTTAGATTACATTTTACTCGAAGAAATAATCCTTCATACATTTGGTGAATCGTTCTCTGATTACTCCAGTAAATATGAATGTTCAAATTACCCATGATTACTCTTGTGTCATCAATATTCCCTGCTTTATGCTTTTCGCTACTTTGAAAGTAGGTTGTCGGGGTTGGAGCTTTTGGGCTGGAAAAGCTCCGACCAATGGGTTTCTTTCCATGTGTATTATTTCGAACCAGATTGATTAATCATTATCGTCCCATGTGCTCGTATCATTTCTAAATACAGCCTTGACATTATCCTTAACCAATATAGACACTCCACCTGCTGTTCCTTCTTGTCTGAATAGAGTCTCCTTGGACATTTAACACCCGAGTCCTGAACTTCCTGTAACCACGTTTCAGTAATCTCCACAAGACCATACTTATTTACCTTTGCTTGAGCTGTCAGCTCATTCATTTTACTCCAAATACTGCACACATTTAGTTAAAAGGTTTACCACATATTCAACTCGACTATCTTCCTCTTCCTTGCCTCAATTCCAGGTGGCACAGGGAGCAATCCCAAGGTTACAGTCCTGGAGATCCTGCTTTTAAACTCACTCCGAGCTCCTTGAGCTTTTTGTTTGCAGGACCTTTCACTCATCTTACCTATGTCATTGGCACCAACGTGTACCATGACCACTGGCTGTTCACTATGCCCTGAAAATGCTTTGAGACATTCTTGATGCTGTCACTAAACACCATTTGTCTGAAGAATTCATAGATTCACAGAATCCCTACGGTGGGGAAGCAGGCCGTTTCATACAGCATGACCACGCTGACCCTCCAAAGAGTAACGTACCCCACCCATCCCCCTACTCTGTTACTCTGCACTTACCCCTGACTAATGCATCTAACCGGTACATTGCTGAACACTATTGGCGAAAAGTAAACATCCCAGACCTATTCCACTAATTTATGTAGAATCTGCTTTCTCACAACAGATACTGCCAGAGCTACTGGGCATTTCCAGAAACTTTGTTGAAGAATGCCAGTAACATTGTTAGTAACTGGAATCATAACTGGAAAGAAAGATTTAGCGAAAGGAAGGATGACAGTAAACGGGTCTTTTTATGGAACAGAATATGTTATTGTGTGAACTTTCTAAGATCATCAAATTTGCAGAAAACAAAAAATATTGTTATGAAGGTGTAGAGGTGTATATTGTTCTGAAAGGAGTTAAAGTATAAAATTTGACTGTGAAATCAACAGTGATGCTGAGTTGCCATGGAACAAAAACAAATTCAAATTGGGCCAGTCAGTTTAAATTATGCCCAAATGCACTGAAATCCAATCGAGTTTGAAATATAATGTATTTTAGGACTTCAGAATCAATTAAATGATCCAATGTTTTGATGCATAAAACCGGTCGTTTTGAATATTTAGGGGCAAAACTGCCAAGGACAGCCACAAAGATAGAATACTAGCTGAAGAGCTTTCTAAAAGGTGCCTGTCTATACGAGGTTTGTACAGCAGGACATCGAAGCCGTACTAGAGAAAAAAATCTGCAGAGCAACATCTACAAAGGAGAATTTAAAAAGCTGACTGGTTTTTAAGTGGGATATATTTTCTCAAAATATTATGCATGGTGTTTTGTTTTATCGGACCAGTATTGTAGTGTGGTAGGTATAAAATAGGTTTAACGAAATGAGTTCTAATTAGTTTTTCTTTTTAATATTCTCTGTTGGACTTAACTAACCAAATTGTTAGTTTTACTTTAAATACTGAGCTCTGTAAAGAGATCTTTGCCTCTCCAAATTTAACAGATTCCAGCATGAGCTGAACTTTAACAGTTTGCGGGCTTTCGTTTGCGATTTGAATAGGTTTAGACAGATCCAGTCTGAGATTTGGGCAGAGTTAAATAGGTTTGGGCTGTGAAAAACACACAGTAGGTTTAACTATTTGCACATTATTGTACGAGAGCTTTAAATAAAACGTCGGTGAGACACTTTGTTAAATTTCGGTGACTTGTGGTTGGTTAAGTTAAAAGTGAGAGAAGTGGCTCTTAAAAATGTTAAAGAGGTTCTGGGGTTTGAAGATGATTCCCACACTTGCCGAGGGCGTTTAGAAGGAAAGATAAAAGCCACACTTTCTGAAGTAGCAAAGAATTTAGATTTGGGTCTAATCAAGAACAAGAGTAAAACAGAAATTGTCAGGAAATTACTGAAACACTAAGGTGCGTCAGAGAAACAGACAAGGGCAGGGGATTTAGAAAAAAAACTTAAATTACAATTGAAGAAAATGCAGCTTAAAGATAAACAAAGGGAGAGAGTAAGAGAGAGAAGAAAGAGAGGAGAAGGGTCTTAGCTGATCAAACAGAGAAGACAGAGGGAGAAAAAGAGAAGGAAATTTCTTAGCTGAGCAAAGAGAGAGAATTCGAACTTGAGAAATTGCAATTTAGTCAGCAAAGTCAAGTTAACACGATGGAGATTAAAAGCGGCGTTAGTGATCAATACAACTGTGTCAAAACTCTGCCACGTGTTGATGAGAAAGGTGTTGAAGCCTTCTTTATTTCATTTGAAAATTTGGCTAGGCAGGTGGAGTGGTCCAAGGATCTATGGGTAATGCTTGTTCAGACTAAGTTGGTAGGCAGGGCTAGTGAGGTATTTGCTGCGCTGTCAGATGATGGATCAGAAGGTTATGAAGAGGTCAAACAAGCTATTTTAAGTGCTTACGGATTGGTACTGGAAGCATATAGATAGCAGTTCTGAAAATTAAGGAAGGAACCAGGTCCGCCTTATGTTGAGTTCGAAAGAATTAAACATAGACGTTTTAATAGATGGGTGCGGGCTTTAACGATAGGTAAGACCTATGAGGCGCTAAGGGAGATTATTCCGCTGGAGGAGTTTAAAAACTCACTTCCAGAAATGGTAAGAATTTATCTGGAGGAACAGAATTTCAGGAATTGAGAAGGGCAGTAGAATTAGCAGATGAATACATGTTGCTGCATAGGACAAGCTTCCAGCTAGAATTTCGTTCTGTGAGGATTGGAATTTGGGAGAAGGGGAGATGCTACACTATAAAAGAAAAAGTATAGAATAAGAGATTACCACAGGTTAAAGAAGATGCCCAAGAGAGTGAAAAGGGGTTGAAAGGTCTCAGGTGTTTTCACTGTAATGGAGTGGGACACAGAAAATTACAGTGTCGGTGGTTTCAGAAGGGCACTAGGAAAATGATGTTTTCACTGCCATAAGGAGGGATACGTATGGTCACAGTGCTGTTCGTTAAGAAAGGCACTGTGGGAAAAGATGTTGTAAAAGAAGCTAAGCCAGTGGCATCAGTGAAAGTTTTAAAGGAGATCCCAACACAAGCTGAGGAGCTGCAGGAAAGTACACATCCTAGGCAGGGGCAGGGTGTGGAGTTATTACCTGATATTTATAAAGAATTCACCTCTGCGAGGAACGTTTACTCAGGAATAACAGGGGGGGGGGAGGGCAAGAAGTTATAATTTTGAGAGATACGGGATCTAACCAGTCTCTAATAGGAAGGGATGAGCAAATTTGCAATCTTTCTGATCTGTTACACAAAGTGTGGTGATTTGTGGAATAGATGGACAGAAATTTAACATTCCCCTGTGTAAGATCAGATTGGAGTGCCTACTGATGACTGGGGAAGTTACAGTGGGAATGATTGACAGAGAGTCCGTTCCAGCAATCCAGTTTGTTCTTGAGAATGATTTAGCAGGGTCGAAGTTGAGAGTGGCACCCCTGGTTGTGGAGAATCCACAAGAAAGACCAAGAAACTGAGGTGTTAAATCAGAAATATCCTGGTATTTTCCCAGGCTGTACAGTAACCAGATCACACTATCATGAAGCACAGCTTAAGACAAAGATGAAGGAGTTGAGATTCAGTTACCAGACACCCTGTTTGCCGTAATGATGCAAGGAAAACCTGAACAAGTAGTGGATCAGACAGAGGTGTTTAGTCCTGAAATTCCATGGGACTTGTAACAGACAGACAGATGACAAAACATTTATATTCGGATGTGTATTCTGAAAAGGAGGCAGAGGATATGCGTGAGGGTTATTAACTGAAAGGTCGAATTTTAAGACGGAAATGGAGACCACGTCAAGTTAGTGCAGAGGAGAAATATGCCAAAGTGCACCAGATTGTGTTGCCAATAGCATACAGACAGGAAGTGTTATGGGTAGCACATGAACTACCTGTAGGAGGTCATCTAGGGGTACGGAAGACTCAGGCCCAGGAAAAAATCATTTTTTAGACTAACGTTTGGTTAACTTTTGACATACATGTCATACATGCCAAATGGTAAGTAGGCCAAAGGCAGTAATGAAACTCACACCTCTGTTGCCAATTCCCACATTCGAAGACCCCTTTATGTGGGTTATAAATGATTGTGTGGGTCCCCTCCTGAAAAGTAGAGGAGAAAAAGAACTGGAGAACCAGGTGTCAGTTACTGCCGCGCAGAGTGAGGAATCAAACCCAAATCTTGTGGATTTTGGTGTTCCTCAAAGAATGTTAAAAATGCAGACGTCCTTCAGCAGTCGGAATGGTGCGTAAACTGTCTGTCTCAGGAACATAGAACAAAGTTGAAAGGTTTGTTATTGCAGTATGAGGACATATGTAAGAATCATATGGGGAGAACTAATGCTATTGTATACGAAGTAGACGTAGGGAATACTGTTCCGATACAACAGCATCCATATTGGCGTAATCCTCTCATAGCCAGACAGGTCCAGAAGGAGGTTGAGGCCATGCTCAATGACGACATCATCAAACCAAGCCAGAGCGAGTGGAGCTCGCCAATCCTCCCAAACCGGACAGGAATCAATATTTCTTCTTGTAAGGTCAACACTGTTACAAATTCAGAAATATCCAATACCAACATTGGAGGACTGTATCGAGAAAGTTGGACAATTCAGTTTCATCACCAAGTTGGATTTAATGCGTGGTTATGGACAGGTACCTTTATCAGAGAGGGTGAAAGAAATTTCTGAATTTTAAAGCCAAATCAGCTGTAGCTATTAAAACTAATGCCCTTTGGAATGAAGAACGCAACCAACATATTTCAAACACTCAAGAATAGATGTGTGGCTGGGTTAATAAACTGTGCAGTCCATTTGGACGACGTAGTAATCTTCAGTAAGTCCTGAAAGATCATTTGGTACAGTTGGCAGAGCTCTTTGAACGAATACAAGAAACAAAACTGGTGGTAAAATTAAAGAAAACTGAATTTATGAAAGCAGACATGATGTTCTTGGGACATGTTCTTGACTCCATGGAATGCAAAGACAAAAGCTACAGAGGAATTCCCACGACCAACCTCAAAGAAAAAAGTGTTTCTTTTCTTCGGACTTAGCAGATTCATTCAGAGGTTTGTTCCAAACTTCCGCAGTGTAGTGGCACCGTTAACTGATTTGCTGAAAACGAACACAAAGTTTTGGTGTACAGAACAATGACAGGAGGCCCTCGACCATTAAAAAGAAATATTGACCACCAACCCAGTTTTAGATACACCAAACATTATGAAACCTTTCAAAGCTGCAATCGATGTTCATGACATAGGAGTTGGTGCTGAATTGCTACAGGCTGATGAGAAGGAATTGTACTTTTCAAAGAAACTCAACAGCCACGAGAGGAAACATTCCATGGTTGAGACAGAACTAATGCGTTTGGCACTAGCCTTACGGTATTTTAATGCGTGAGTCACGAATAATGCATTGGAGACAATAGTGTACACGAATCCCAATCTACTTACATTATTAATACGCTTCAAAGAGGAGTTCATTGGCGTCTATGTTACAGACTTTTAATTTTAAAATTGCATATGCAGCGTGTCATAAAAATATATTTGCAGAGGCGTTCTCACGGATTTAACTGATAAAGTTTAGATGAGATTTGTATTTATCCGATGTTAAATATAGGATATGGGAAGAAGTCAAGGTGAACTTGGATTTAAGTTATCAGTATGTTATAGTAATCTGTTTAAAGAATACAAAAAGAAATAAGACCAAGTTTTCATTATGACCGTTCTTTTTTGAGAGGGAAGGTGTTATGAAGGTGGAAAGGGTATTATACCTTAAAGAGAGTTGAAGGATTTACAAGCCCAGCGAGTTCTGTAAAATTTATAATGGAATACTTGGTCCAGAAGCTGGCAGTACCTGGATATCTATGAGACAAAAAATGAAATGAAATTCGATCAATCAGTTTACATTATGCCCCAAGATTCTAACCTCCAATCGAGTTTGAATTTTGCATTTTAACAATGTTAAAAAAAATGAAATGACCCGATTCTTTGGGGTATAAAACCAAAAAAAAAATGGACAGTTGGGGGAGAACTACAAAACCACCAATATCTGCAGACTGCCCGGAGAATAGCTCTCCTAAATGTACCTTTATTTGTCAATGATCTGTGAAACAGGAACCCGAAGGAGAAGAAAAGACGACAGAGGAAAATACAAAGAGAAGATTTGACAACGGTCTGGTTCTTAAATTTGAATGTTTTAGGAAATCTTAATTTGGTTGCAAATACTTGTTAGTTAATTATTCTTTGTTCGACTTTTTTTTTAAAAGTTGTTAATTTTTATTTTAAATAGTGACCTTTAGCATGGTTCTTGGCCTCCCGAATTTTAATAGATTACAGCACAGGTTAAACCTTTTCTGTGTTGCAGGTTTAAATTAGCAGGGGAGGATTTACCCCGTGTTGCAAAACATTAAGTCTGAATTCTCTGCACATCTGCTGCCAGACCTGTTTAGCTTTTCCAGCACGTTCTGTCTTTGTTTCTGATTTACGAAATCTGTAGTTCTCTTGACTTTCTTATGTGTATCATTGACAGCCACGGTTGAGGTGCTGGAGGACAGGAAGACAGCTAATGTCGTTACATAATTTGTAATTTGGCTGCAAGGAAAAGCCAGGGAACTACAGACCAGTGAGTTTGTTATCAAGGGTGGCTGAGTGTTTGTAGGAGATCCTGAGAGGCAGGATTTACATGCATTTGGAAAGGCAAGGACTGATGAGGGATATTCAGCATGACTTTGTGTCTGGGAATCCACGTCTCACAAATTAGATTGCAGTTTTGGAGAGGTGACGAAGAAAATAGATGAAGGTAAAGCAGCATACGTTGTCTACGTGGATATAGTGAGGACCAACAGGCTCCACATGGTACCCTGTTCAACAAGGTTACATCACAGGGGATCAGGGTTTCCGATAGGTCTCCATGTGGAGATGTTGCTGTTGTGGAAATGGCACTGGATTACTAATCCAGACCAGGCTAATGCTCTGGCAGCTGGGGGATGTTAAAACAATTTTTAAAATATTGGGCTGTAAAATCTGGTGCCAGTAATACTCACATTGAAGCCAATGTTGATTGTAAACACCAATTTCCTTCCCCAATGTACTTTCAGTAAGTGAATCTCCCGTGTTTTCCTGGTCTGTCCTAAAAGTGACTCCAGATATATGATAAACACTTCAATGGTCTCGGAAACAGTCAAGCAAGGCACTAAAATATATCAAACTGCTCCAAGGTTTGGAAGGATAAAACCGACAGAAAACTCGAAAACTCGATATTGGAAAAGGGAACGGGAAACACAGTACTGTTGACACTGCAGAGAGCTCCTTCCTAACATATGAGAGCATGTGACAGCTGTACTCCAGCTGTCTGCTGATCCCTTTAATATCCGGTAATCCTTTTTATATTTAGTGTACTGGCATCCTCAGGATGTTTTCCCTTATCTGGGAGAGAACTCCGCAGGGTCACCAGTCTCGGAGTACAGACATTTATTCTCATTTCAATGCAGAGTGACCTGCCCATACTTAATAATGTTGCCCATTTTTTAGACATCCCAGCCAGGGGAATTATCATCCCTGCTTCCAATCTGTCTCGCCCTGTCAGAGTGTTATATATGTCACTGAGATCTTCACTCATTTTCCTAAAGCCCATGGAATACAGGTCCAATCACCCAAAACTCTGCTACCACAACAAGCTTGTCATCCCAGAGATCAGTCTGGTCACCCTTCACTGTAGTTCCTAAACGTCAGATTTGTCTTTTATTAAGTACGGAAACTAAAAATTGCACATAATACCGCACAATGTTCAAGATGGGATCTCACCAACCCCCTGTACAGCTGCAGTAAGATACCTTTACTCCCGTACTCAACATTCCCTGAAATAAAGGTCAATACATCATTTATCATCCTAACTGCTTACTACTCCTGCAATATTGCTTTCAGTGACTGGTGTACAAGGGGAGAACAAAATCCTTTTCAAAGTTACAGCTCCCCACTTGGTGGGTCTGCGTACAGTGGGCAGCGTGCCAATGCCATTCCCAGCATTGACTTCTAGGTTCAGAACTTACTGCCTTGCATGGACATTGGAGGTCTGCAGAGAAGAAACAAAGTAAGAACATAAAACTCTTTAAAGATCAACATGTTTCAACTAATCTGTTTTCAAATGATAGGTTGCGGTTCTACCGTTCCCACAAAAGTACATACCATCAAACCCATCCCATTGCTCTCCATTTGCCACGTATTTGCCCAGTCACTCCACTTGTCTCAACCACCTTGGCGCTTTTTTACATCCTCCTCACCCATTCACAATCCAACCTTGTTTAGTGCTGTCAGCGGGTTGGGAAATATTGCATTTGATTCCCTTACCTAAACTTTTGACATACATTGGGAATCGCTGGGGCCCAAGCACCAATCTTTGGAATTCAGAACAGAATGTTTTATTCCTGTGCACTGTTTCCTGTCAGCTCTCCTATTCTAAAACCATAATGATATTTTAAACCCAATCCTGTAACATTTGACTTTGCAAACCAGGCCAGGGTCTTTACCAAGATCCTTCTGAACATCCAAATGCATTGAATCCATTGCTTCTCCGTATGTATCAACCAGTCAGTTTCTCAAATGTGATTCCCATTTCATGTTGACACATTACAAAAGAACTAGGAGCATCAATAAGATCATGGCTGATCATTTCATGGCCTCAGCTCCACTTACCCGACCATTCACCATAACCCTTTGTTCCTTTACTGCCCCCCCCCCCCAAAATCTATCTGATATTTAAAGGCATTCAATGATAAAGCTTCAACTATTTCTTTGGCAGGGAAGTCCACAGATTCACAACCTTCTTAGTCAAGGAGTTCCTTCTCAAATCAATCCTAAATATGCTCCTCCTAATTTTGAGATTTTGTCCTCTTGTCCTATTCTCACCTGCTACTGGAAACATCCTCCCTATTTTCATCTTATCTATTCCTTTCTTAATTATACCTGTTTCTACCAGATTCTACCTCATTCTTTCAAATTTTAATCACATATAATTCTAGTCTACTCAGTGTCTCCTCATAAGCCAACCGCCTCAACTCCGGAACCAACCTAGCGAACCTCGTCTGCATCCACTATAGTGCTGGGACATACTTATCAAGTAGGGAGACCAAAACTGCACACAGTATTGCAGGTGTGACCTCCCCAGCACACTGTGCAGCAGCAACATAACCTCCCTGTGTTTAAACTCAATCATTTTCGCAATGAAGGACAACATTCCATTTGCCTTGTTAATTACCTGCTGCACCTGCAGAGCAACTTCTGTGATTCATGCACAAGGACACCCAGCACCCTCTGCACAGACGCATGTTGCATTTTTACCATGCAAATAATAGCCTTTTTCTAAACTGTTATTCCTACCAAAATGAATGAAATCACATTTATTATATTGTACTCCTTCTGCCAGACCTTTGCCCACTCACTTAAACTATTTTTGTCGCTTGAAAGGTTTATCAGTCCTCTGGACATTTGCTTTGCCACTCATTTCCGTATCATCTACATTCTTTGAGATATTACACGTGGTCACCAACTCCAAATCGTCCATCTAAGCTGTGAATAATTGCGGTTCCAGCACTGATCCCAGAGGCACACCACTATTCACTGATCAGCATCCAGAAACTCACTCATTTATACCCACTCTCTGCTTCCTGGTAGTTAACCAATCCTCTACCCATGTGAATACATTACCCGTAACGCCACACATCTTCACCTTCTGCAGCAGCTTTTTTGGCGGCTCTGTGTCGAATGCCTTTTGTAAATCTCGGTACACCACATCCACTAGGTACCCGTGCCATAATGTCTTCATAACTTTCCAGTAAATTAGTTAATCATGACCTGCCTTTCATGAACTGATGCTGTGTCTGTCCAATGGAACAATTTCTATCGAGATGCATTGCTATTTTTTCCTTGATTACACCTTGAAGTATTTTCCCCACTACCCTTGTTCAGCTAACTGGTCTATAATTCCCCCTTTTTTTCTACTCTGCTGGAACTGTATCAAAGTCCAGTGAATTTAGAAAACAAATCATTTGCTATTTCTTCCACCACCTCTGTTAGTATCCTGGGATGCATTCCATCAGGCCCAGGAGACTTATCTAACTTTAGATCCATGAACTTGCCCAACACTATCTCTGTCATGGGAATGGCTGTTTCCGGGTCCTCACCAACCTTCCTCTCTTTGACAATTCTGGCATCTTATTAGTGTCCTTCACTGTGAAGACCGACTAAGTATCTATTCAATTCCTCGGCAATTTCGTCACGAAATAACCCTTCTCACCCTCTGAAGGACCAATGCTTCCTTAGCCATTCTTTTCATTTTATATATTTTTAGAATCTTTTGATATCTGTCTTTATATTCTGAGGTAGTGTGCTCTCATAATCTATCTATCTTATGTTTCTTCACAGGTTTTTTTGTTGTTTTCTTTTAACCTTTATAGCTTTCCCAATCGTCTGGTTTCCCACTGATCTTTGCAATTATTTATGGCATTTATTTTATTTTGATAGCCTTCCTCATTTCATGAGACATCCATGGCAGATCACCCTTTTCCTACAGTCCTTCCAATTCACTGTTATATGCTGTTGCTGACCATTTGCAAAAAAAAAACTGCTTTGAAAGCCAGCCACTGTTAATCAATGGTTCCACCTTAAAGTCTTTGCTTACAGCCAACCTTAGCCAACTCCTCCCTCATCCTATTTTTGTCTCCTTTTTTCAACTCAGGACCCTGGTAGTGGACTTTATCTTCTCGCCTTCCATCTGTGTTCTAAATTCAACCATACTTTCTGTCCCAATAATTTCTCCCAAAGCATTCATTTACTAATTTCATTCTTTTTCTCTCGAGACTTACGCTTTCCAGTCTTGCTGGGAAGATTTGACTTGTTTGGTTTGTTTCCTTCTGTGAAGACTGAATTTGAAGTAGTTGCTTCATAGTTTTGCTATTGCCCTGTACTCTATTCTCCTCCCTCTGGGTTCAGACTGTAACGAAGCTGCATTTGTTTTCTCTAACATTTTCCATTGACAGTTCACCCTTATAATTCTTGTTAATATTCTCTTCAGGAACCCATCAATTCATGTCCACATCATACAATCTTAGGGGCATAGTCTTTGTCCCGTCAGACATACAGCACGGTCTACACTCATCCCACTCTCCTACAAGAGGCCTGTAGCCGGGAATGTTATGAAACTTCAAGAGCTCGTCCAAGTCTTATTTAGCTGTTGTGTGGTTACCATAACGGCTCCCCTCTCAGGAAGTATGTTCCAAAACCCAACACCCTCTGGACGGAAAACAATCCTCAAATCCTCAAACCCTTCACTTTAAAAGTGTGTTTCCCTGGTTTTTCCCTTTGACTAAAAGAAACAACTGCTCTCTATCCACTCTATCCATGCCTCTCGTAATCTTATCCTTCTGAATCACACACCCCTCAGTCTTCTCTGCTCCAAAGTAAACAAATCAAGCTTTTCCAGCTTCTCTCCACAGGTGACATGCTCCAACCCAGGGACCAACCTGGTGAATCTCCTCTGCACCCGCTCCAGGGGAACCACATCCTCCCTGTAATGTGGATCCCAGAACTCCACACAATATTCTACTTTGGCCGAGAGTAAAGTTCTGTACAGCTCTAATAATCTATGTTCCGATGAGTAAAAGCTATTTACGATTCCCAATGCCTTCTTAACTCAACTATTACCCTGGCCAGTCACATTCAGGGATGTGTGGAGAAGCACCCTCTGAGCTTCCTAATGTGCTGCCATTCATTGTGTACTCCCCTGTCTGATTAATTCTCCCAAATTGCATCATCTCATATTTGTCAGGGTTACATTCCATCTGCCATTGATCTGCCCATCTAACCATTCCACCTGTATCTTCCTATAACATAAGGCCTTCCACCTCACTGCCAATTACCCAGCCAATCTTTGCGTGAAAGATGCACTTATTTATCACACACATCCCACCCCTCCACATTCATATTTACATCCTTTATGAATAACGCAAATAATAAGGGATACAGCACAGTTCCCTGGGGTGCATCAGGGGTCACTGGTCTCCAGTCACACCAACAGCCTTTTTCCACCACTCTCTTTCTCCTGCCTCTCAGACAATTTGAACATCATTTACCTAGTTACCCATGATACCATGATATTGTACTTTCTTTATCAGTTTTGCATGTGAGGCTTTGTCAAAGGTGTTCCTCAAAAAGAAAACGTATAAACGACCTCCTCGAAAAAAATCAATGAAATTCGTTCGGCATGACCGCTCTCTCATAACTTCATGCTGCCGGTCCCTGATCAAACATTGCCTCTCTCAATGAAGATCAATTGTCACCTTCCCTGTTTTTCCCAATCGTTTCCCTGACACTGATCCGATACTCACTGATTTATAGTTCTGGTCTACCTGCACCAACCCTTCCTGTAAAGGGTGCTCTCTATTACTCTGGCCACTCCCCTGTTACGAGGTTCTACTTTCCTCCCTTGTCTCCCACTGCAGCCTGTGATATAACTCTTCCAGACCTGGGGACTTGTCCAATTTTGTACCAGACAAAACCATCCTTTCCTGCTCGCATCTTATATCAATCTTCTCAAGAGCTTCCCAGTCCAGTCTTCTTGAAACATGTACCTGCCTCCTTCTTCTCCCAAGTAAAACGGATGTGAAGCTCTCATGTCACAATCTAGCAAACCTCTCCAGCTTCACATACAGATTGCTCCCTCGGTGTGTAATGGAACCGAATTATTCCCTGGTAATCTACTCTGCTTGATGTCCTTGTGGAATATCTTGGGATTCGCGTTAATATTGCTCTCACTTGTCAATGCCCATGTTCGTCACTCCACTCTGTGTCAATTTTTAAAGTTTCATTTCTATCACCTCTCATTCTCTGAATCTCTCTGGAACACAGACAGTGTTCCCTCCTCAGACAATCTTGCCATCTGAGGCATTAATCTCGAGAATGTACTTACATCTTTACAGTGTTTGTATAAATAAAAGACATTGCCTGTCTTTCAATAAATCATTTTTATGTACTTTACAAATTCACTGAAGCCAACTTTATCCTCGCATCTTAATGGCTTGCATGACTCACGCGTGTACCATTAATAGGAGAAAAAAAAACTGTTTTGTATTCAGATGTTACTTAAATTCAAAATATTAAGGTCAGTCAGTATTCCCAAAAGTCTTCAATTAGCTGTTCTGATCACACATCATCAATTCCAGTACAACCTGATCAGTAGCTCGGCGATCAACATGTCGTTAAAGCAACCCACCTCATAGACTCTCGTGAAATCCATTTTCCCAGCATTAACATTCACTTGGGTTAACACTCTTTAGATGTAACTTGAAGCTGCCCATTATTACTGCAGTACCCACAAAGTTCTATGTCTAATTTCCTGTTTTGGACGATACCCAACATTTGTATCACAATTTTGACTTTGATATATAACTCTGATAAATGTTTGCTTCTCCTTGCTGTTTCTGAGCTCCCCTTACCAGATTCTGTGGAATCTGCGTGACATGGGCTCTGGCAAGGTTCTTGGTAGATTCAGGTGAGATGTTTGGCGAGGCATATCTTAACATTGATATCATCTCGCCACATCTTACCTGTTCTTCTCAATTGTCATTGTGACATTATCACCAGACCTCCCGTTATGCTGATGGAGTAGAGTAGGACAATGACCTTTCAACAATACTGCATACTTCCCAGAGAGCTAAGAGTGCTCTAACCTTCGTGGGAACCTTACAGCAGGCTGGTAAAGTGTTGCTGCTGCTGCACAGTGTCTTAGTGAGATCACATCTGGAGTAGTGCACTCAGATTTAATTTCCTCACTGAGGAAAGGATATTGGAATGAGTTCAAAGATTGTTCCCACAACTGATTTCTGCAACAAAGATGTTAATCATAAAATCCCTGCAGTGTGGAAGCAGGCCATTTGGCCCATCAACTCCACACTGATCCTCCGAAGACCATCCCATACATCCCCACTACCCACCCCACCCAATCTTTATAACCTGGCATTTTCCAAGACTGATGCCCCTAGCCTCCACATCCCCGGACATTATGGGTAATTGAGAGTGGCCAATCCACTGAACATGCGCATCTTGGGACAGTGGGAGTAAACTGGAAACTGAAATTGAACTGGGATCTCTGGTACAGTGAGGCAGCAGCGCTAACCACTGAGCTACCCAATGTGGGCAACACAACTTTCCTAAATATTTCAGCCCTTGAAAAGTGACATTTGACAGGGAGATTCCATAAGTCCCCAAACCTGTCATTGAGCGACAGGAGGTGGACATTGAGACCTTGAGCGGCTTGGTCAGGAACAGGAGGAGGACATGCAAGTCTACAGAGACGATAATGTCGGAACAGCAGGAGGACATTCAGTAAAGCGGGTGTGTAAAGCAGAAACAGAATGAGTCCAATCAGCTACTCATGCCTCTTACACAGCAATTCGAGCAGATCTTTTACAGCCTTGTGCCTGTTACACAGGAATTGTGAAAGGGAACATAGAGGTTATAGAAAGGGAAGGACTTCGAATAACCAGCTTCACTGGGGAATGAAAAGTAGTGAGCAAACTATTGGGATTGAAGACAATTTTTTAGAATCCGTTATGAAGGAATTAATAACAGGAGATTTTCAAAGTCAAGCCACAATCCAGCACAGTCAACATAATTTTATGAAGGATAAATCATGTTTGAATGATTTGACTAACTTTCTTTAAAAAAAAGCCGTTACAAGCAAGGTTGATAATGGGGATCATATAAATGTATTATATCTGGACTTCCTGACATCAGTGCATAACGTGCCTCGCAAAATATTAATATGGAAGAGAAGGACACATCCGGTTAGGAACAGTTTACTTGCCAGGGGAGAGGATTAGCTAACCAGTAAAAACCATGATATGGAGTCGCTGGTTTTGGACTGGTTTGGACAAGATCAAAAATCAAATGACACCAGGTTAGAGTCCAATGGGTTTATTCGTAAACACAAGGTTTCATTGTGCTGCTCCTTCATCAGGTGTAAGAGAGAGGAAGACATTAATCACGCAAGTTATAAGAAAAGATTAAAGAATTGTACAACTTATGCGCATGATTTGTTCTCACCTAACATGGCTCTTAACTACCTAATCAGTTAGAATGGAGATGCAAGTTTGATTGATTAATGTGCAAATCGCTGAATTTCTTTCAAGTCGCTCCTGGAAATAACTTCAAGTAAATGAAATAACGCTTGCGGTCAGACAATGTATTCTAAGCGTGAGACCTTGATTGGACGCTGTCTATGTCTTCATCTGGAGTCAGACTGGTTTTATTTACAAAGTAGGAGTTTGTAAAATATCACTTGAGTGACTGTCTACAAATTGTATGTTTTAGAACAAAATAAAATGCATCTGCAAATACAAATGGGCAAATGCAAATTCACCCCGCAGATTTATATGTGTATACATGTGTGTGTGTGCATGTAGGAGAGTCAGGGGGGTCTGTGTGAAGGGGGTGGGGAAGAGAGAGAGAGAGAGACTCTATGTACGTGAGAGAGAGTGAGGAGGAGTGTCTGTGTGTGAGTGCGGGATGGAGACAGTGCATGCGTGTGTGTGACAGAATGGAGTGCGTGTGTATGCATGTGAGAGAGGGAGGGGGAGAGTGTATGTGGAGCAGATAGGGAGAGTGTGCATCAGTGTATGTAACGGGGGAGAGTGAGAGTATGTGCTTGTCCAGGCGAAAGCACAGACAGATACAGCAAATCCCTTTCCCCACACACACTCACTGCGTGGTTTCAGAGCTTCACTTCTGTGCAGCCTCTGCTCCGTTTGTTATTCATGTTACAGACCCAGATGCAGTAACTGTAGTCCCCATGACCCAAAGTTGGGTCAGCAAATCCTAAGGTCTCCCTGAGTGTCTGAGGAAGCTCACAGCACAACCTCCAGCATACCATCCCCAGCACCTCCACTAACTTTTTAATAACAGGAGTCAGTCAGAAGCCCCTCAGTTCCAAGTTCGGTGCCTGTTCCTTTACAATTAGACTCCAGGATTTTCCTCGTGTTACTGACTGCACGATCAACTGAGAGAGACAAACAGAGGCGTTCCGTGAGCAGGCGCATACCAAGATTTCAAACACGTGAGTCAAAGTGGCTGGAACACCCCTGTCCATGGAGAACCACATGGGACAAATCGGGAAGGGAACACAACATTTCACTGTTTCTGAGCTTCACAATGACAGCAATCGATACAGGAGGGAGTCAAAAACCAAGGCCAGGGAAAAATACAGAAAAAAAACAAATAACTTATTAACTGATAACTTGCCGAAAATATGGATAAGGAGATGGGGGGGATTGGAATAACTGGATAAATGAGACAACAGTGGGCCAATTCACAAGAATGCAAACAAAGAATAAAAACATTGCCAGATTTTCTGGAATGGTCCATTGCCTCAAATTCTGAATCTGCTTCACAGAACCAGCCCAGACACCATAAACTGGAGTAAGGTAATGGCTAAGATGGAGAGCTGTGCAGGCCGTTCTAGACGATTACCCAATAAACTGGACTTTCTGCGCAACATGGGGAGCATTGCCAACCTTTTCCAGGATTTGACAACTCTCTACCACCACCGTCTGCCTCCTCCCTTAGAGCTAGTTTTGCACCCAAATGACTTTCATATGAACCAACCTTGTTAAACAGATGACCAGGCACAAAGTTATTCAACGCCTAACTGAAGTCCACATCGACAATGTACAAAACTCTATCTTAATTAATCTTTTTAATCCCTTCTTCAAAATAATCTCAATCAAGTCAGTGACACAATATTGCATGCACAAAGTTATGTTGACTATCCCTAATCATTCGGTACCTTTCAAAATACCTGAAAATCCGATGATTCATAATTCCTTCCAACAACTTACCGACCATCGACGTCAGAGTCACTAGCTTTTCCTTATTACCCTTCTCAATCCTTTAAGTAGTGACACCAAGATACCCAACCTCCAGTCTTCCGGAACTTTACTTGTGGCCATTGATGTTAGCAAGAGACCCAGCAATCACTCCCATAGCTTCCCACAGAGTTCTAGAGTACATCAAATAAAAGCCAGGACATTTTCCTCCCTTTGCATGTTTTAAGAGCTCCAGCAGCTCTTCTGTAATGCAGACACTTTCCTAGATATCACTACTTATTTCCCAAGTTCTCCTGCTTCCATATCCTCCTGCACGGTAAGTACTGCTCCAAAATATTCGTCAGTATCTCCCTCATTTCCTGTGGTTCTGCACATGGGCAGTTTTGCTGATCTTTAAGGATGTCCTATTCTCTCCACAGTTACTCTTTTGTCCTTGAAGTATTTGTAGAAATTCTTTGGATTCTCCTTAACTGTATTTGTCAAAGTTATCACATGTCCTATTTTTATGCTCCCAATTTCCCTCTTAACTATACTCTTGTTGCCTTCACATTCTTCTAGTGATTCACTTTAAATCAGGAATTAAGAGGCTGATGATGACCATTCCGATTGTCGGAAAAATCCATCTAGTTCACTGATATGCTTTAAGGAAACAAACTGCCATTCTTATCTGGCCTGGCCTACAAGTGACTCCAGACTCACAGCAATGTGGTTGACTGCTAACTGCCGTTTGGGAAATTAGGGATTGGTAATGGATGCTTGCCTAGCCAGGGACGCCCTCATCGTATGAAAGAATTAAGAAAAAAAACTCAATTCCTGCTGTCAATGCCTGACGTATGCTTCCCTTTTTCCGTGACCAGAACCTCAATTTCTCCAAACCTCCAGCATTCCTTACACGTACCAGGTTTACCCTTCACCCTAACAGGAACAAAATGTCTCTGTACTCCTGACATCTCATTTTGAAGGCTTCTCACTTCTCAACTAACCCCCCCCCCCTTCTCTTCTGATATCTGTCCCAATCGACTTTGGAAAATTCTTAGTTAATATCATCAAAATTGGTTTTAAACAATTTAGAACTTTAAATTTTAGACCTGCTTCATCCCTTTGCATTTCTATTTTAAAACTGATAGAACTATGGTGACTTGCCATAAAGTGTTCCCCCACTGATATTTTAAGCACCACCCACACCACTACCTTATTTCCCAAGGATAAGGTGACGTTTAGCTCCTTCTCTGTGATGGAGTACATTGGTCAAGCAGCTGCAGGGTTGTCACTGGGATTGGGGTCAGCAGAGTCTTCGACTCATTGTGTTGAACCAAACAATAATTTGTTTCAGTTGCATTTTCATTGAGTGTGACAGAGAGATTGTCTGCACGAGCCTGAGCTAGTTTCCTGGTGCTATCTTATTGGACTCACCTCATTAGCTAGCCACCCCACCCCATGGTGTCCCTCTCCTTCAATACCAGCCCGATTCTCCCACCCATCAATGTTGGAGATACTGACCATCACCCGCATGCCTTTTGGTATTTCGAGATCCTTGGCACTAGTGCCATCTTTAAAAGTCCAATAGGCACATGGTTGAGCTTTCCCGGGTTAGAGCTGCCTTGCACAATTTACTCTGAGCATGGCAGATAAGGGGCAATTACACCCTGGTTTGTCGACAGGGGCACGGAGGTCATGGTGGATTGTTTAGTACAGAGGGTGACCATTCTCCTCCCAGAGGAGGCCCCACCGCCAGATCCAGCGATCATGGTCTGGCTTACCACACAGCATGCAGCACCTTCCCCTCTCTCTCTCTGTCTCTCACTCTCTTTCTCCTCTACTATAGCTCCTTCACTATTAGAACCGTATGGATACAACAGTGTTGACTGACTCCCTCTGGACACGTCACCAACTCCCACCCCCCCCCCCTCCCCACCTACACCGTCTCCTATTCCAGGAGAAACAGCTCGGAATAGGATTGAAAGAGCGAAGAGGTGGAGTGCCCGAAATCCATCTCCGCAACCCCAACCCCACACCCCGCCACGCCGAATTTACCTGTGTATCTGCATTTGACTCTGTGAGTATCTATACATGGGTGCAGGTCTGACACTGTCTGCGGTGTTTAAAATGACACAATCACTCCCTCAACAGGCCTCCGCACCCTACTGCAGTAACAGCGGCAGAGGGTGATAGCCTTCGAAGATTCAGTCTGGGTGGGAGAGAGGGCAGCATCTCACATCACCACCCAAACTGACAGCAACATCAACACATACACCTCCCCCCAAAACCACCCCACCCCACCCCAACACACACACACAATGCTGGTAGCTGGGGGGTTGCAAATATACTTGGGCCTGTCAGAATGGAAATGCTCACCCCTGAGTGAACCATTTTGTCAGGGGATGATGTGAATTGATTTCACATTCTGTGCCTTTCAATGCTTAAAAATTACGTGAGAAAGTATTGAAAAGTCCAGAAAAAGGCCCAGTGGTGTTGGTAATGACGCAGGAGCAACATCACTTAGTATCAGGCAAAACTGTTCTGTGCTTCCAAAGATATTATTTGAAAAATCAAACGGCCATGCAATTTGAGAGATTCACAGCAAAGGATTTATTATCTTCTCAGTTAAAAACTGTGCCACTGATGCAGTGGTGCGGGGAGGCTAGCAGGGGGAGTTACTGTAAGAATCTAATCATAAAATTCAGTGGTTTGCACTGGTGCCTCATGGTGCCAGGCACCCAGGCTCGATTCCACCCTCGGACGACAGTCTGTGTGGAGTTTCACATTCTCACCGTGATTGCTTGGGTTTCCACCGGGTGCTCTGGTTTCCACCCACAGTCCAACGATGTGGATATTAGGTGAATTGGCCAAGATAAATTGTCGATAGTGCTCATGGATGCGTCGGTTAGGGGCATTAATCAGGGATAAACATAGGATGGTTTGGAAATGGGTCTGGGTGTGTTACTCTTCGAACGGTCAGTGTGGATGCGTTGGGTCAAAGGGCCTGTTTCCACACTGTAGACATTCTTTGAAATCTATGAACAACAGGGACAGACAGAGAGAGTGGAGGAGAGAGAATTTGATTCTAATTTCAATCTATCTACTTCAAAAAACAACATTGCACCACGATTCAGACAGACGTACGCATGAACTGAGATACTGACACTAACACACATAATGCATACACACAGAGATACGCACGTAGATATAGACTTTTACCCACAAGCACATGAACATTGCCCCACATACAGGCACACACTGTCCTTAATACAGAGATATATAATTTTTTTATTAATAAGTTATCAATGGTAAGTCGGAGAAGGCAGGCGAATGGGATTCAAAATATTTTAGCCGTGATCAAATGCCATGGCAGACAAGATGGGCGGAATGGTCTTATACTGCTGCAGGGTTCATTGCTCATTTGATCTTGTGGTGCATGGGATTGTCTTTCACCGAGGCCAGTGGAGACTGAATTGGCTAAGTATTTGATTTAGGAGAGTTAATGAGAATGTGGACAGGTTTGAGGGGCTGGGTGGTTGATACCTGTTTCTGATTGTCCACTCCTTGTATATTAAAAGAGTGGTGATTGATTTGAGGGGAACACATCTTTAGAATAAGGGCATTCCCATTTCTGACTGAGACAGGGATGTTCGTTTCTCTTTCGGGTTGTGTGATCTGTGGTGTTCTTGTGCCCAAGGAGCAGTGAAGACTTGGTTACTGAAAACACTCAAGGTTGAGTTCCATAGATCTTTGATGAACAAGATAACCATGTTTATTAGGAACAGACAGGAAAGTGATGTTTAGTTGCAATCACGTCAACAATGCATATTCTGAATGGTGCAGCAGGTGCGAGGGCCTGAATGGCCAGCTGTTCCTCCTAACCCATATGTTGTTCTCTCAAGCACTCCATAATGTTACAGGGGTAAAGAAAGATTTCATTCAGCCAGTCAGCATCATGATAATGAGACAGGAGGAGACCATTCTGCCCTCAAAGGAGTTATGCAGGAATAGATTGAAGTCATGCAGCCCGCTAAGTACATTACACAATGTAAGATGAGGCCATCCAACCTTTCCAGCTTTCTGCCAGCAACAGGAGAAACCTGGTTAACTATCTGGGAATAAACATTCGGGATAGATGATTATTTTCAGGTTGTAAAGTTGTAACTTGGTGGAGTGTCTCAGGGATCAGAGTGAGATTATCAACTATTTACAGTCTATACCAATGACTTGGATGAGAGGACTGATTGGCTTGGAGCTCAATTAGCTCATTCATCAAGATAGTCATTTAACTGGACATGGAGACTCTTCAATGGGATCCAGACAGGGGACGTTAGTGAGCAAATATTTGGCAGAAAACAGTATAATGTGGGTTAAGGGAAGTCAGTGTTGTGTTAAAAGGATAAAATAACAGTAACCTACTTAAATGGAGAAACATCGATGAGCTCATTGGTACAGAGGGATTTGGACGGCCTGGTACATGAGCCACATAAAGCTAGTCAGCAGATTCAACAAGTGATTAGGAAAGTGCAGCGAATTATGCTGTTTCATGCAAAGGCTACCTGGTATAATCATCGGGATGTTTTACTGCATGTGTACAAGACAATGCTGAGACTATATCGGATATATTGTGTGTAGTAATGAAACACTATACTGAACGAAAAATATGCAATTGTTTTAGAAGCTTTTTACAGATGTTTCACTTTACTCTTTGCGAGAATGAAGGCCAGATGGAATCATAGTGTCATACAGCACGGAAACAGACCATTCAGTCCAGCTCATTTGCACCGACTAGATATTCCAATCTGATGGAGTACCATTAGCCAACATTAGCACCATAGTGCTATATACCCTTCTTATTCATACACCATTCATTGTCTCTTAAATGTTGTTATTGTCCCAGCCTCCACCACTTACGCTACCAGCTCATTCCATACACACATTACCCACTGCAGAAAAATGTTACCCTTCACGTATCTTTATAATCTTGCTTTTCCCTCCTTAAATCTGTACCCTCTGGTTTGGATTCCTCCAGCCTTGGAAAATAACCTTGGCTGTTCCCAGCCTCCATGCCTCTCATAGCCTCTACAAGGTCAGAGTACTTCACGCCTGAGAATGAGACATGTTCATATTGATCCATATAACCCGTGAGGAGAGTTTATTGGGGCGTAGCTAATGAATGAGAGAATAAAACTAAGGGTTCAGTTTTAGAAAACAACATACTCATTTTAATACAGGTACTATGAAGACATAAATTTATTGTACAAAAATTATGCAAACACATATAAACATGAAATTATAAACTACAAATGATTTCAAAATGGAGCAGATAACAGGGATGGAATCATGCAATCAGGGGAATGCTTAACCAGACCTGATATAGACCAGGTTGGTGTTCGTGTCACATTAATGCATGTTTCCGATCAGAGAGGGAGAACATATAACCTGCCGGAGAAGAAAACAGCCATAGCTCCATCTCTCCGTGTACTTCTCTACAGCGACATATGAGAGCTGAAAAACAATCAGCCATCTTTAGCACTCTTTGAGGGTTCGTGCTGAGGCTTCATTGGGATCTCTCCACTGACTACAGCAAAGGGATTTCAGCCAAGTCAAATTGTTCCAGGAGAAATTCCAGCATTAGCACCTTCTGTGAGATAGAATAACTTCAGGGGCAGAATAACAATTGAAACATTTTCAGTTTTGCTTTTCTCATGAAATTAACTGTTATTTGGACAAAGCAAAGAACGTTTTGCTCCTACGACCTGGTGCACAGAAACCGAGGTGACCATTCAGCCCCTGAATGCACTCAGACATGATTTGGTGTGTGTGTGTGTTTCTATGTCTCAGATTTATAGAAAATACATGTTGATTAACATACTGTCAATGTCCAAATTGTATCTCATTTATGTATCCATTTATGTAATTCGAGTAAAGATGCTTTGGTTTTAGATTAGATTTTTTAAAAAAAATTGAGGAAACTTACCTGACTTGTTCCTAACGCTGAACATGACCCAGTCTGAGACACATATCTTTTGCAATATCACCCACTTCGTTGCATTGATAATCTGTCGTGACCTCTGGAGGAATGGGTCTAGAAAAAGAAACAATGACTCTCTAACCTTGGTAGGAACAGGAATAAGGAGGAATTCTCAAAAAGGCTATTTGAGTGGGAATTCTCTGCCCCACAGGTTTGTGGTACCATTTTTGCATTTACTCAAAGATGTTTTAGTTAAATATTTGACGGGAAAGTGACTCAAAGATAATGATCTGCAGTTGGGAGCGTGGCACTGGGACCGCAATCTGATCAGTCACAATCTTAATTCCTGGTGGGGCAGGGACCAACACCTGTTTCTCAGATCTATTTTGCCCCATTCTATTCATCCCCTCAATATGCTACTCAAGAGCAGTTGGAGACCACTTGCTCCTACTACCTGGTGCACAGAAACCGAGGTGACCATTCAGCCCCTGAATACAGTCAGAATGATTTGGTGTGGATTGGAAAACGTTCTTCCGAAAAGAGTGGGTGTTACTGTAAAACAGTCCCTTCCTCTCTCTTTACAGAAGTTTCTTGGTTCCATCTATTGGTCATGGTGTAGACCTAGATATTAAGTGAATAATTCCCCCATACTGGACCCAGAGAGTGACCACAAAATCCTCTCGTGCCGACGGTCACTCCCCTCTGTGAGAAGGAAACACACCACACACATTCAGCGCGACCTTTTGACATCAACGAAATGTATGAACACCAAGAAAGAATGACTGTCCTTGATAACAAGGCAGTATTTGACAGATGATGGTATCAGGGTACCTGAAGAAAATGGAACTTTGACCTCCCTCATATAATTAAGGAAAAGGCAGGAAAAAGGGATGCTATTAATCTATCATGTCTGCACCAGCTCCGAAAAGAGTTATCCAGCAAGCTCAATTCTACAACCCTATCTCTATATCCCTCTAAATTCATCACTCATCTGGTCCAGCAGCTTACCAACATTCAACTCAATAAGTTTTTTTCCAGTACTTCAGTTTTACTAATTTTACATTTTCTGAAGTTCCCCAATTTTGCAGTCACCCTGTTCTCTAATATTTCCAAAAGATTTCCTTTTGCTTCTTTTGTTTGACAGAATCAATGTGTTCATCTCACTGAATAGAGATGACCTCTGTCACCTCGTAAATGCGTGAGAGGATGGAACTCTGGCATAATGGATAAGGCCCCCATTCCTGCCTGGCAAGTTCCTGAATCAAAATTGTTGATGAGAATTGGAAAGGTTCACCATTGGGAAATATTTGTGCAAATCTCAGAAAGGATAGTGCAGTGCCTTGGTCCACCCTACGCAGTCTCCGAAGACCCAGAAACACTGTAAAATCTATCCCCGTACCTTGCACAGAATAGGAAAACCAGGTTCTCTGGTCCCCCTGAATGAATGCAGCAGCTGACAACACAAATCCAAGAAAACCATCCAGAGAACCTATACCGACTTTCTAATGTCAGGTGCAAGTCAATACTTACATATATGGCACACTCACTAATGTATAAAATGCCTATCTCTCCTCTGTTCCTATTCCTGGCTGATAAACTGTTACATTTCTGTGCCGTCCCTGAAATATGAACAGTTCTGATCTCCATGGAAATAGTTGACAATGTAACTGCACAATTTTCTTTACCTCAGTTACGATAACATCAACACCGCCACTGATGGTGGAGATGCTGGGGAGGTGTTGGTCTAGCGGTATTTTCTCCACACTATAAATTCTGAAATTTCCACAAATATTCCCCAATGGTAATGACACAAACCCGGACTTCAATCCCGCCACAGCAGATGGTGGGAGTTCAATTCAATAAAATATTTGCAATTAACATTCTAATGAAATATTGATGGTTGTAAAAACTAAGAACATCTGGCTCAATAGTGTCCTTCAGGGAAGGAAATTTGCCATCTTCACTGGTCTGGCCTACATGTGATTCCAGACCTTCAGTAGTGGTAGACTCTCAAATGCCCTTTGAACTGGCCAAGTCAGCCAGTCAGTTATAACACTACAAGGTCTCAAAGAAGTGTAACCAGACCGACTGAAGCACTGCCAGTCTATAGCACGTCGAAGTGCAGTGGTTCAGAAAGACAGTTCCCCAGCACCTTCTCAAAGGCAACTCGGAAAGAGTAATAAGTGCTGGCCCAGTCACCAACACCCATGTCCCATTAATGAAGAAAAGAAAATGACAACACTGAGGATGGAGAGATAGATGGGACAGAACTCACTTGAAACAATGGCTTGGATATATACCAACATGGGCATGATACACAGAAATAGAGGAAAAGGTAAACAATAAATGAAAATGTTCTCACAATTTATTTCCATACAAGCTGATTATCCACAGTCCCTTTGTTTATTTTTTTCTACGTCCCCATTTCTGCACATATTCAACGCAATCCTCCAACACACATTACAGTATTTCCCCGCTGCTTCCACATCTGATGCATGGTGAGTGGACTCAAAATGATAACTGTGTTTTTCTCTCGACAAAGTCTACCAAACCTGCTTCGTTTCCCCAGCACTCTGTTTTTTTTTTTTGTTGTTTCAGCATCTCAGTATTTTACTTTGTTTTGATTTAATCTTTATTTTTTGTTATTTTATGGGACATTGGCCCATCGAGTCCACACTGACCCTCTGCAGAGCATAGCACCCAGAACCCCTCATACACCATTACTGCATTTCCCATGGCTAACCCGTCCCCTACCCTGTCCCTGCGTCTCCAATTCCTATCACTCCCACCCAGCAACACAGGCGGAAAATTTAGCATGGTCCATCTACTGAACCTGTGTGCGTTGTGGAGGACACTGAACCTGTTAGAGGTGTACTAAGCATGAGAGGGAACGAGCAGAGTGAATAGTCATCAGCTGTTCCCCTCAACCAAAGAATTAAAAATAAAGGAGAACACGTTTAAATTGAAAGCAAGACACTAACAAAGGATT